>NW_025335941.1:29094647-29223266 GCF_004798865.1 Varanus komodoensis
CGTAGGAAGGCACAGACAGGAGCCTTCCTACGCCTTCAGGGCATACAAATTTATCCGTACCTCGATGACTGGCTGTTGGTCTCACAGTCCAGAGAAGGACTCTTGGCGGCCATCCATAAGACCTGTGCCTTACTAGATGACCTAGGCCTACGTATTAATACAGAGAAATCTTCTCTTCTTCTGACACAGACGCTCACCATCGGAGCCCGCTTAGATTCGGCGTCGGAGAAAGCTTTCCTCCCGCAAGACAGACAGCAGACTCTTGCTCGCCTTATTCATCGAATCCGATGAGAGGGAACGGTCACGGCGAGGTCTATCCAGAGGGTCCTGGGACATATGGCATCCTCAGTTGCCGTGGTTCCACATGCCAGACTTCGGCTTCGCCCACTACAACTATTTTTCAACAGGGTGTATCACCCTCAAAGAGAGCCACAGTCCTAACTGATTCGGATCCCATCTTCCGTGCTCCACTCTCTGTGCTGGTGGCTGAAACCGACCAATCTTACGATAGGAGTCCCCTTCAGGGCGTGACCTCCTACGATAACCCTCAGCACCAACACGTCTCTCCTAGGATGGGGAGCGATATGCTCTGGCCTATCTACCCAGGGTACGTGGAATCATCTAGAATCCACGAATCATATCAACTTCCTGGAGCTACTGGCAGTCTTCAAGGCCCTTCATTCTTTCGAGGACCTCCTTCATCATCAGATCGTTCAGATAACCTCGGACAATATAGCGACCATCTTTTATCTGAACAAACAAGGAGGGACGAAGTCACCAACTCTAGCCAGACTCTCGATGGAAATTTGGGACTGGTGCATTCAGAGACACATTGCGCTGATGGCTGTTCATGTGGCTGGCATAGACAACGTGCACGCGGACCTTCTCAGCAGGCACATGTTCACCTCTCACGAGTGGAAACTGGACCCTCGTACGCGCAACCACCTTTTCAGGTGCTGGGGGTTCCCCGATGTGGACTTAATCGCTACCCAACAGAACAGGGTGTGCGAGGCTTACTGTTCGAGAGCGGGAATCGGGCATGCATCACTAGGGGACGCATTCATGATCCCTTGGAACAACATGCATTTCTATGCCTTCCCTCCGATCCCTCTTCTGATGAAGGTCATAGTAAAGATCGTGCACGACCGGGCATCGGGGATACTAGTTGCCCCTTGGTGGCCACGTCAAGCATGGTTTGCGAAACTACTCAACATCTCTCGCGGGGAATTTCTTCATCTTCCATCACTCCCATATCTTATAACACAGGTGGACGGCACACTTCGCCACCCGGACTTGCTCTCATTGAACCTAACAGCGTGGCGAATTCGATGATTGACGTTCCATCGATGCCGACGACGGTTTTGAGAGTTACGAATCCGACAGCTTCTATTAATCTATCAGTACCGACGATGACTTCGACCACCTTGGATCCAATTGTCGAATCCAATCACTCGGGTGCTTCCCCTTTCTCTGATCTCTCTGCACCATCTGGTTCGAGACAAGACCCATCGAATTTGAATCTGATGTTTTTGCACCCTGATATTCAGCATATCATCGACTCTGCCTTAAAGCTGTCCACAAGGAAGTCATATAAGGCTAAATGGAAACGTTTTTCCACCTTTGCCGAGTCGCATTCGTTCTCTCCATTCCTCTCCTCTATTGAACAAATTCTTCAGTTCCTTCTGGAATTGTACCATTCTGGATTGAAGCTGTTGTCCATTAAAGTTTATACAGCTGCGATAGCCTACCACCATGGATTAGTCGACAGATCGCCTCTGTTTTCTCATCCTATCCTCAAGAGATTCTTGAGGGGACTGTATAATCTCAACCCATCAATTAGACCGGTTATGCCCACATGGAGCCTTTCTGTAGTTCTGCAGGCCCTTATAAGGCCCCCTTTGAACCTTTAGCGAGGGTGGATCTCCAAGTGGTTTCTTGGAAGACGGCGTTTCTTGTAGCTGTCACTTCAGCCCGGAGGGCCAGTGAACTTTGCGCTCTTCGAATAGACCCTCCTTATCTAACCTTTCACAGAGAAAAGGTAGTTTTACGCCTCGACCCATCTTTTTTACCCAAAGTGTCTACACCTTTCCATACAGGACAAGACATTGTGCTGCCTGCTTTTTTCCCGTCACCGTCGACCCCTTTGGAAAGATCGTTGCACTCACTTGATGTTCGTCGTTGCTTAGCCTTCTACTGATCGCAGACAGAGTCTATTTGACGATCCAATAAGCTATTCATCAAATATTCTACTAGGGATCAGGGCGATCCAGTCACTCCACAAAGACTTTCTAAGTGGATAGTCCACACTATTGTCTTGTGCTGTCGGTTAGCTAAGCTCGAACTGCCTTCAGTTCCCTGAGGCCATTCTACTAGAGCTGTTGCAACCTCGTCTGCGTTCGCATCGGGGGTCCCGATTGATGACGTCTGCCAAGCCGCTATTTGGGCAAACTCTTGCACCTTCGCCAGGCACTACCGTCTTGATGTTTGAGTTTGACGGGACTGCTCCTTTGGTAGAGGTGTACTCTCCTCTGTTCTTCACTGAGGACACCTTCCCTCCTCCTTGATGGTGAGCTTGTTAATCTACCCATATGTGTAATGCACAGAGGCCACGACGAAGAAAAGCAGGTTGCTTACCTGTAACTGATGTTCTTCGAGTGGCCATCTGTGCAGTCACACAACCCACCCGCCGGCCCCGCTCGGTGTTGGTGAGTGGATGCATCGACAGCTTGGTGTCAATGAGAAAGGCATCTTCTGTACCGACCACCCCCCTTTTTTACGGTACCGACACACAAAAAAAAAAAGATTTAAAATTACGAAGATATCGTATGTTTGGTCACAAAGACTGAACAAAATGGCGGACGCTCCGCTCTTTATAGGCCACAGGGGGGAGGGGGAGTGGAGCTTCCCACCAAAAACCGTTAGCTATCAATCTTACGGCTACAGGCACTGCGCAGGCGCAGTACCCATATGTGTGACTGCACAGATGGCCACTCGAAGAACATCAGTTACAGGTAAGCAACCTGCTTGTCTGTCATGCTGGTATAATTCCCTGCCATGCATATATTTGAGATATAGTGACATGGTATAAATGTATACTTCACCACATAACTGAAATCAGCACGGACAGGATAGGCCTCACCATTCTCCTATATCTGTATATTGCATTATTTTTTCCCATATAAGTGAATGAATGCAATTTATTCCTTTGGGGAAAAGTGAAGAACTACAAGTGAGATGACATGATCCGAGGGAGCTTCAGTGCTCCCTCTGCTGGCCAAGGACCGGCAGAGCAGCTCTGGTACTTGCAGGATTCTGTCCTCAGCCCACTGCAGCTCCCAGAGCAATCATGAGTCCACCTGGGGAGCCTGGGGAAAGAGCTGTATAAGAAGCAGCTCTTCCCCTCAGAAGCTGCCTTGGCAACAAGGTCTTCTCTTGTTAGTGAAGCCCTTCCTGGTTTGCTGGACTTGGAACTCTGCTCCTGCCTGCCCCTCTTCCATCTCTGACTGGTTTGCCTCCTTCGGCTCTTTGATCTTTGGCTTGTCCTGGACTATGGTACCTGTCTCTACGGACTTGCTTTGTGTATTGGCTCCCAGCTGGACTGTGCTTTGGACTTGTTTCATCCTGTCTGCCAGGGTCCCGGTGCCTTTACTCTGTCAGTCAACAGCCCTCACCCTGGATGCTGACATGAGGTCAGTGAGGCATTAAAGACAAAGTATGTCCATAATACCTGACACTTTGTGAGTGACAGGAATTTCACTGACAGAGATGCCAAAATGGTGTACAAATGCTGTGGTGCACACTGCACAACTGTACAATTAACCACAGTCTTCCATGGCTGTTCTTACAATATTCAAGTTCTCCAGACAACTTGCCTGTCAGTATAGCATGCCTTTTGCTTGTATTCAGTAAGAAGCAATCTTTAAAACCTTACATGATGAAAAAGAGGCACACAACTTTTACATTTACAAAAGCAAGAATACACCCTCTCTTTTTTTCTAAGAAAGCTATGTTGACTATGCTGAGCAGGTGTATATAACCCAGTTCTTACATATTTTATGCAAGTATACATTTGTTTGGGACAAACATATAATTAGCCTAGGTTCCAAGGAAAGGTGGAACTAGTTTGGTAATGTCTAAGGCTGTCTTTACTTTTATCAACCAGCACCACTGTCAAACTGGGATGAAATATTGATGCAAAAACAATGTTTGATATGGTCAGTGTGGAATGATGTAAAAAAAGGGCAAAAACTCTTTTAAGCTACTGCAAAAGCTACATATGCAAGCTCAAGCAGCTATTCTGATCTAGATTTAGAAGCCTGCTGCCAAAGAACTGTCCATTTAGTTCATGTGAAGTTTGGATCACTGGCTCCACTGCTTCATTGCCTCCTTAAGGTTCCTAGAAAGCAGCTGTAGCAAGAACACAAAAAGCCACAGTATACACCTTCCTAAAGATCCAGGAACTCTCCCAAGATCTATACTTAACAACTGTATGCCATTTAGATCTCTAGCCCACAGCATCTAAACTTCAAGAACGCCAGTGTCGCAATTCATTCCTACCAATAACAGTCACTCCACTCTTGTCTTTAGGGCATATATAAGATTGTTATTCATAACATTCTACCTTTTTGCAATTGCTCAAGGTTATAACATTCAGCATAATGTGCTTTATTCAGGTCTCCATTTTTCAATCCACTGTACCACATTTCTTTCACAGCACTATCCACTGAGAAATAAATCTCATGGAGTTCCTTAGGGTTTTGACCCATGTAACTGTGTCTAGAATTGCTGCCTTGACTTCTGCGACTATTATTTCCTTCCACCAACACACAGAATCCTCTTTTATTATTTCCCTATGAACATTTTTATTGGTTGCTGCCTTTCTCTAGTCCCTATATTCTCTCCCCTTTCCGCCCAAGGCAATCCCTGCTTTTCCTTTCTTCAGGTTCCTGATTCTTACTCTTATAGCCTACTCAGACCCTTCCTACAGCCACTGTTGCTTCTACCAACTTGCTATTGTACCTTCTAGGCAGTTTTTAGGTTAGCGGGATCTACTTTTGTTTTAACCAGAATCCAGAGAGCCACCAAACAGTCAGGTGCATAATGAATACACTTAAAATGTAAAAATTCTGAGCCCAAGAACTTGCTGTTAACAGACAATTATTCAGGCACAAATCCTTATGTCCTCACAACTCTTCAATATGAGGAGTCTCATCAGCTGAGATTCAACAGTATGTCAAATTGCTAATTCTAAATATGAAGCAGAACACATATGTAGGATAACAGATCAATCCTTCACTTTGCTTTAAATACAACAATAAATAGAGTATTCATTCTGAATGATCTCACTTGTATCCTTATCCTGATGTTTAAGTAACTTTCAAGAAATAAATTTATATCTAATATAGTAGAAATATTCCATTCAGTATTGATACATGAAAAGGTCATGGCAATATAACCTAAAACATTTAATGAAGGGGGAAAAAAAGAAATCCAAATCTGTTTTTCCTCCTTCTCAAATTTCTTTCTCAAATTGAGAGCCACACAAAATGGCATTTGTTTACTGAATAATATCATTTATTGTAAAGGCCTGTGACTGCATTTATCCTAACTGTATGATGTTTATTAGTAAGATGGTTCATATACAATCTTAGCATTTCATGTAGTACAGTTGGACTTTTTAACATCAACAACCATCATTTTAAATGAAAAGCAAGACTTTACTTGCAATGTAATGATCTGTCGTATATACTTTGCAAAAATGTGGTACAATAGTTTTTACAATTGTAGATATAGCTATATTCAGGGAAGATAAAATTTAGCACAGTTTCCAGCAGAAGTTGAACTCAAGAACAAGGGCTAGTCCTCCAACGCCAATATGGGAGCTCAAAGAAAGGAAAAAAAAAGATCCAGGAACCCTGTTTCCAGTGGGGAAAATGAATGGAAGGTATTTAAATCATTGATGTAGTATTTCTCTTTCTGAAAAATTGGCAGTGCTCTAAATACCTCCATGACCATCTCCCAAGAAAGTAATAAACTGGCAAATTGTACTTTTCTGGGTCAAACTATGCTTTATATTAGTTACATATTTAAATGAGCACACTTGGCTTAGCTCAGGGAAAAATCTCCAATCTGTAAACTGGATTAGGGCTCCACGGCAATTTTCTGCTAGACAGCTCCCCCTACATGGCTTCTATTTGTCCCTGGAATGACAATAAACAGCTCAAGGGGAACAAAATGAACAAATAAAGCCAGGTAGGCAATAATTTTCAAGAGAAATTCACAGCATGATACCAATCTGGGTCCGGTGCCTGTTAGACAGGAGCCCAGTGCTTTCTCTCCCCGCCGTCGCCTGCCGCATCCCTGAAGAAACAACCAGGTTGGGTCAAGCATGCGTATTTAATGATTTTTGCAACCAATATCACTTATAGTAGTACTCTACCTGAGTATTACTAGGGTAGAGTAGGATATAAATTGAATCAATAAGGTTCCAGATAGCTAACTTTCTGTACAGTTCCTGTGACATTTGCAGCTTGCCCCTGTGCATGTTCTTAAGAAGCAAGTGAAAGGCATTTATTCTGCTCTCCTGATCCCACACTTGCAGAAGTTTATTGGACCTTTACATGATGTCATCATCCCATGTTTTTCAGCAATTTTAGCTGGTTCTTTCTCCTTTTCTTTTCTTTTTTCTTTTCTTTTTGTGTGTGAAGAAAGTCTGTTATTAAAGTTCCAACCACAACATACTGGAACAAAAGCCTTGTGAGAAGTCACAAATCAACTATACTGTAGTATCCGCTTTTCTATATACTTGTAATAGAATATATAGAAAAACAGAAAAATAGAACCTCCTGGAAAAATGGAATAAAGGACTCCTTTTTTATCTCACAATGGTAATAGAAAAAGAAAAGGCAGGTTAAACACTTCATGTAGAGAAGCCCTAAATGAGCCAGGGACTGCAGCCCCTTTGTATATCATGATGATAAAGTAATCTCTGTAGTCATTGGCGTTCCTTAATTAGATTTTGTTCATGATCACCTGTTTTCTATTATGTTGTCTTCTATTATGCTGATGATTTCAATTTACATTTTTTCCTATCATTCTAGCTGAAATAAAGTTTAGATACACTGAAAGTTAAGGTATTTTATACTTATATAAGTTAGAGTGTAATAGCTGGTAGAGACTCTTTTGCTCTGGATGTTTGTAATAAATTTCATTTATATTTTTGAACTTTTCATACACATAACCAAGCAATTACCTTTTAAAGTGCTAAGTTATAAAATATGGGAGGGCAAGTTATTGGTGCGGGGGGGGGGGGGGGGCTGCAGTGCCTCCCCATGGAATGTTTCAAGGACTGCATCCTGCTGCCACTGAGGTTGCTGCTTCCACTGCCACACATAGTTCCAATATTCCAGTAACTGTGATGGGCAACAGCACGCCGATAGTGCATGCCTTGTTTCCTACCACAGTCACACCCCTGGCTGTACTTACCCATGTGCCTGTTTCTCTCATATTTTGCTGAGATATTTTGTAGTGGCATAAGGAGTGTAGGAATATGGGAGGGCTGCATAGACAGCAAACAAGGATCACATGTAGCCTGTGAGACACATGTTATGCATCAGAAACTATACATTCCATAGTATAATAAGTGTCAAACATGAACAGTGATGTCATCAGGGCAAGATTTCAAGACCGATGTCCAGGTCACCGCTTAGCAAAATGATCAGGAAAGCCCCCAACCATAATAGGACTAGATTACCCTATTTCAAAACACGTGAATACCCATACAAATACCTGAATGCTAAAATAATGTACTCTGCACTAAATGGAACATCACTCCCATAAGGCCATTAAGTCCAGAATCTAGAATTACCAGCTGCACCCCTGAAGACAAATATTGCTTTGCTCAAAAATGAGTTACAATATCATGTTACCTTCCAGTGATTAGGAAGAACAGAGTGAGAATGACTAGGAGAGTAAATCCACCAACAGCAGCTGTAGCAATGACCAGAATCTGTCCCTGTTCGGCTGCTATATCTGAAGCTGAAATGAAAACATACAAAAGTAAATGTCTGAGTAATGGTTTTATTTAGAGGACATTACATCAACACCCAAATACATCCATTCTTAGTAATGATATTTGCTATGACTTTATTCCTGTTTCACTATGTTCCCCTTACCTGGCCAGTCTTCCTCCCAGTGGCATAACTCCCTTTACCTGTCACTATGCTAACCCCCACGAACTCCTCACTTGGCTACATAGATGCCCTCTCGGCCATGGCCCCAGGTATAGGCCCACAAAAGCAGGGGGTGGTGAGGGACGACTGGAAAGGCACCTTCACCATTCTTAGGGGTTAGTCACAGCATGCAGCTTACTGGTGTGAACCAGATCCATAAAGAATGCCCTGTACTCTGGACCTCATAGTGTCCTACAGTGAAAGGCCCCCAATGCAAGCTGTATACATGCTCCATCCAAACTACAAAGCATATTCTTTTACCTATATTCTGATTTCAGTAAAACTAGCAGGAGAACTAGGCTTCATTTCAGAGTGAAATTTTGAAGACATAGGGCATATCTCCAGAAGAGAGAAAATGTACATTAGAAATTATACTGAGCTATCAAACAAATCAATCCACATACAAGCAGAAGACAACATTCCTTTTTATGAACATTATGTACTGTTCTTGTACAGCATGAAAAATATACTTGAACTTAATTTAAAGGATGCAAAGATTTTTCTTTAACTGGTTGAACATCTATCTGTGAGCTGGCACCCTATTACCAGCTCAATTTTGTCTGTTAGCTACATGCTTTAGTTATTGCAATTTGACATCTATCAGCAGCAGACTCTCCAGCAGCATGAAAGATAGGAAAGTGACAGAAAGACAGCTGGGCAGATAAAAAGGGCAGCTCTAAGACATATAGTTACAGACTAGAGTTCTAATGGTCAGGAATTAACTGTCAACAAAGATAGATGCAAAGGAGACTGAATATAACAAACAAAAGTTGTTTTCAAAAGTGTGCACCAAAGATCTGGAATAGGAATATTTAAGTTTCAGTTTAGATATGCAGTCCTGTTAAATGTATGGATAATCTTTATATTATTGGAAAATTATGAGAGAATAACACTAAAATGATATGAAAGCTGCAAATTTCAGTTAACATCTCATAACAATGCCCTACTTTTCATTGTTTTTTATATAAAGAAATTCTGCAACAGCAACAATAGAAACTATTTTTAGGCAGTTTTATTACTATGAAGCACTACATCTATTAAATGTAGCTGCAGTCAAGCTAAAGTTGTCTCTTTTGGCCCATCACAGTTGTTTTCGGCTGAATTTTTCAGGCAAAACTACTATTTTATTTTTGGGCAGTCCACAGAATACATGGTGCCCTGTGGCATGTGGGGGGAATATAGTGGGAGGAAATGTCACCTGGACTCCATGGATTTGTCCACCTTTTCCTACATGGTTGAAGGACATTCTGTAATTTTCTAATTTGGGGACTATCTAATTAGTGATGTCTACAACTCCTCTTGCCACCAGTAAAAACAAGGATATAAATGTGATTCTATTGGATAAAACCTGTCAATTTCTGCTAGCTTTACCTATTCTATAGAGGTGTTGGAATATAGAATATAGGTCATGCAGTTTTGATGCCATGAGAATGTAGGCCACTGCTCAGCCAGATTAGGTTGGAATGAGTGCTGGCACAGTACAGCAACTTGGAGAAAAACCAGACTGAACAAGTTAGCATAATTGAGGTTTTATAGGACTGTGGCCAGTGGATCTCAAGCACCACAACATGAGAGAGCTGCATATATTATTAAATGGCTCTGTATGACTTTCACTTGCAGATTTGCTGGAAAAAACTGGAATTGCTCTTGTTTGATGAGATATCTGGTAAAACAGAAGAAATTTAACATCATGCCACCTTAAGCTTTACATTATGCTTTCATAACCATCTTTCTTTTCATAAATCTGTTATATACTTTCCCAAACATGCTGTTGCTGTTTGCTGGGAGTTGAGCTCAGTTATGCTTTTTCTAATTTTTACTGCTATAAAAGTTGTAGAGATGTATAGAGGTCTTTTTCCAAGGCAATGAAATAATACAAACTTGATTTTCATATCTATATTTCAATACTGAATCTTATGACAACTAAATGAAAATTAAAGGTGAAGTCTTAAGCATAGCTACTGGGGACACAACTCTATTAAATTCAACAGAACTCCCAAATAAACATTGATATTGCCTTATACACAACAACCAGCATGCCACTAAGTTTATGATTATAACTTATTTAACTACGTCAGTGGGCTATACCCCCCCCCAATTCCACTTAAAATAGGATGTTACTAGTGAGTGATCATTTTTTATGACACTACTATGGTCTTTTGAGACTATCTTCTGAAAGCAATCTCAAGAACTATGTTATTAACAGGGGAAGGCTTAATGATAAGGAGAGAGCAAAGAATAAAGTGAGAGAACACTGTATGGGTAGTAAAGTTTTGCTAGATTCTAGAAAAGGCTACATTTCTACTGGCTATTGGATTATTCCTTCCTAAGCACATGAGAGAGCCACTTACATCCTAAATCTATGAAAGTGTGTCTGCCTTTTTGTCCTGAAGCTCTTTCCTGGCATGGGCAAAAGAGTTACACTAAGTGGAGAGGGAGACAAAGGTAAGAGACTGTTCAGAGAACCTATAGCCTTTCATCTGAAACAAAACCTCTGGAACCTCCAAGAATTTCATACAGTTTTAATTACTTATTATTACTATTGTGGCACCTTGAATTCCCACCTTCATTTCAGTCATACTTCATGCCTAAGAGCAAAAACAGATCACACTAAGGGAAAGGGGAAACATACCATGCTTAAACAGGCATAGAAGGAAGAAGGAAGGAAGGCTGGTTAGTAACAAATCAGCTCAGTTACTATCAGGGATCCCCACTTGAATCATCTATTTCCCCAGAAATTTACTGTATGCTGTGTTCTATTCTCTAGCTGAACTAGAACAATTTCTACAACAAATAGAGGGAGTGGAACAGGTGCAAGCTTGATATGGTTGAATCCTGTGTAGTTTTATTTTTATATGTATTGTTTGCCTACTGACTTAGTCCTACAAAATGTGTAATTGAATCAGCAAGAATTAAAACAAATTTCTCTCCCCCCCCCGTGTGTGTGTGTGTGTGTGTGAGAGAGAGAGAGAAAATAGCAAATCAAATGCATCAATAAAATGATACAAAGGGGGGGCACTATGTGTACATGCACATGTATGGGGTAAATATATACAATATATAAAGGGAGAATACAATAATTCCTTAGGGATAAAAATTGAATATCTACTCATTGTTTGAGTGAATAATAGTCAATATCTATTATAAAAATAAACATAGGCATATAAGATTGCTAAATGTGGCAAAATATGTTAAAAGTCCAAGGGCTCTTGTTCAAAAAAAGAATATTGATACAACTATACTTATTACATTATAGTTACATTACATTTATACCCCACTTTTCTTCTTGCGAGAAACCTAAGATAGCTTATACGGTTCTTTAGCTCTCCATGTTATCCTCACAACAACAAAGCCTTAAGCTATGACTGGCCTAAAATCACCCTTTGAGTTTCATGGCTGGATAAAGACTAGAAGTCAGATCTCCTGAGCCCCAGTCCAACACTCTAATCATTACAGTCCAGTGGCTTTAATGTGCATGTGCAACCAGTAATACAGCAGAGAGAAAAGACACAGATGAACTCAGATGACTGAAAGATACAGCAAACTGCATACTGCTTGTGTACAAAATTCAGAATTAAAAATTGGATGGTGAGGGGGAAACAGAACTCCTTAGACATGTCTTCCACTTTGGAAACAAGAGCAGGAAATTTGAAATTCCAAAATTTGTGAAGGAATTTAAATTAGGGAAATTTTGGAAGTGTCAGGAACCACAAAAATTGGTAGTAGAAACTAAAATAGAATTGGATCTACCAAGACATGGAAACAAGGAGGAAGAATAAGCCATAGGAAAAGAAAATGAACCAAATTCAACTAGGAAGGGAGATTAGGGTTTATCTGAACCTATCCTCCTGGTTAACTTCATTTATAGCCACATTTCCATACACATTCCCATAAATTGGTTGTCATACCAGAAGTTTAGTAAAGTCAGACTTAACTGAGGGTCATAGCCTATGAGCTTTGTAAGCCAGTAATTGATTAGAGGTGATTTCCAAAGATCTTTTATGCACTACTACATCTCTTGACCAGTCACATAATATTAAAAACTATACCCTCCTTGATTAATTTTGTATTTCTCCTGCAGGGTCAGACTGCAGTCCCCTTTCTGCTTCATGTACCACCATTAATAACCTTTCCCAAAATTTTTGTCTGCTCCTTGTAATTATGGATCTAATTTTATCCTAAATAATTGAAGTGGCACAAATTGCATTCTATCCAGCAAACTGTGGAAAGCGTATCACAGGAATCACCCACCAAAGGGCAAATAACCTTTAGAAAATAGTAAGGAGCCTTTGCTGGAGTATATTATTTTCTACTTTGTATTACTGCTTTCTTGTACAGATTATACTAACATTTACATTTTTGTACTGATTTTTAATCATAACATTTAAAATTAATATTTCTTTAAAAAGTAAGTGATAATAATCCCCCTCTCCTTTTTTTGCAGAATTATTATGAACTATTGGTTCCCATCAGTGTAGGGAAGAAAAAAAAAGATTTTATCTGCCAGAGTTGCAAGTGATGAACAGTGTACTCCTATGCATGCTTACTTTGAAGTAAGCTCTAATGAATTCAGTGGGACTTCCTTTTATGTAAATGTGTACAGGCAGCAATGCTACACACACGTGCACACACACAAATCAATCAAATTTACCTGGGAGTGAGCCCTATGAACATAATGACACCTGACTAATCATGCCTAGGATTATACTATATGTTTACAGATTACTGTGTGTTCTTTGTCTACAGATTATGTTCTTCATCTACTTGGAGATTCCAAAGAGAACTATTGAATATTGGATCACAAATGCTCAGCACAATTTGATCCACAATCTGATAGAGTGAGTCAACTCACACACTCATGATGATGTGAAAGCTATTCAAGCTTTACCTTAACAGTTTCCTGGACAGTCATTATTTTTTAATGCAGGAACAATCTACAATCATGTGGAATACATGTAGGTTTCCTGCACAGAAATCTGATAGCCCTTTATTTACAACATTTTGCAATCTGCATCAGGTATGGCTTATAAAAGGCACCTCCAATTATCACTGTTGCAGAGAGAAAAGTGGACAAGTGGGTTCTTGTCAAATGAAGCAAAGCAATTCTTGCTCTTATAACTGGTCTAAATGTATGTGTTTCACTCTGCTATGCAGTGTGAGTAAATTCTTAAAGTCTAACATAAGTCTGGTTTATGTTAGCAGCAAGAGAAGCAAAGAATTTGACCGTACTGACAATATTTTCAAAGCCCAAAGTTTAAATGCATTACTATTTTTTGCTATTCTACAGTTTGGTTCCACTAAAACTGCTTACTGAAGGGAAGATACATTTTTCCGTTGTCATTTCAGATCTTAACACATTCAGTTACATTGATTTAGCTTATGGCTTACATAATAGCATCATTAAGTCTTTAATTATTAAGGAAACTCATGTGTACCCTATATACCAGACCTGGGCATTGTATGGCCCGTGGGCCACATCCGGCCCGATGGCTGACCCTGACTGGCCCGCATGAGGTCACTGGCAAATTAAAAGTCAATGCAAATATATATCGTCGTAATATAGATGCAAGCAATACAACTGCACTGCTTTTATTTTGAAGGATCTGCTAAATTGAATTTAATTTATTGCTTTTCATGTAATGTTAATGTTTTTGTGAATATTCATTAAATAGTGTTGTTCTGTGCTCCACATTTTCATTGTATCATTGTAATGTTTCATTTACTGTTTTTATAGAGATGTATATTGAGCAGAGCTGTAAGTGTATTGGTCCGGCCCTTAACAACTGTCAAAGTTTCTCATGTGGCCCCATAGGAAAATTAACTGCCCACCCCTGCTATATACCATTTTGCCTGATCCTGCCTAATATTGGAAGGTAAACAGGGTTGGGCTTGGTTGAAATCTGGATGAGTGATTTAATATTGTGAACCACCCAGAGAACTTTGGCTATGGGCAGTGCAGAAATTTAATGAATAACAACAGAACTATAATTCTATTGTTCTATAATTCTATTATAATTGCTGCTAAAACACAAATTGGTTGTAAGGAAATTTCTCAGCTACACAGGATTGTTGCCAGTTTTGTTCTATATTCTGGGTATCTTGTCATCATGAGAATTTCTATAATAAGTTTAAAGGGAATATAGAAGTAGAATCCTCTTCATGGATCACTGCCTTGCTGTGACGAAGGGGCTTGTGTAGCTCAATGAAGCTATGAGCTATGCCATGCAGGGCCACCCAAGATGGATAGCTCATAGCAGAGAGCTCTGACAAAACGTGATCCACTGGAGAAGGAAATGGCAACCCACTCCAGTATCTTTGCCATGAAAACCCCATGGACAGTACCAAAAGGCAAAAAGATATGACGCCGGAAGATGAGCCCCTCAGGTCAGAAAGTGTCCAATATGCTACTGGGGAAGAGCAGAGGGCTAGTGCTAGTAGCGCCAGAAGGAATGAAGCGACTGGGTCAAAGCCGAAAGGACACTCAGTTGCCGATGTATCTGGAGGTGAAAGGAGAGTCTGATGCTGCAAAGATCTATACTCCATAGGAACCTGGGATGTAAGATCCATGAATCAAGGCAAGGTGCATGTGGTCTAACAAGAGATGACAAGACTGAACATCGACATCTTAGGAATCAGTGAACTAAAATGGACAGGAATGGGTGAATTTAATTCAGATGACCATCAGGTATACTATTTTGGGCAAGAATCCCTCAGAAGAAATGGAGTAGCTTTCATAGTCAATAAAAGAGTAGGAAAAGCAGTACTGGGATACAATCTCCAAAATGACAGGTGATCTCAGTTCAAATCCAAGGCAAACCATTCAATATCGCAGTAGTCCAAGTCTATGCCCCAACCACTGGTGCTGAAGAGGCTGAAGCTGACCCATTCTATGAAGGCCTACAACACCTTCTAGAATTAACTCCAAAAAATGATGTCCCTATCATCATGGGGGATTGGAATACTAAAGTAGGAAGCCAAAAGATAACCAGAATAACAGGCAAGTTTGGCCTTGGAGTACAAAATGAAGCAGGGCACAGGCTGGTAAAATTTTGACAAGAGAATACGATGGTCATAGCAAACACTCTTTTCCAACAACCCAAGAGACGACTATACACATGGACATCACCAGATGGTCAACAAAGAAATCAGATTGACTGTGTGCTCTGCAGCCAAAGATGGAGAAGCTCTATACAGTCAGTAAAAACTAGACCAGGAGCTGACTGTGGCTCAGATCATGACCTTCTTGTTGCAAAATTTAGGCTTAAGTTGAAGAAAGTAGGGAAAAGCACTAGGCTACTCAGCTATGACCAAAATCATATCCCTGATGAACATACAGTAGAGGTGACAAATAGATTTAAGGAATTAGATCTGATAGACAGAGTGCCTGAAGAACTATGGACGGAGGTTCGCACCATTGTACAAGAGGTAGCAACTAAAACCATCCCAAAGAAAAAGAAATGCAAGAAAGCAAAATGGCTGTCTGAGGAAGCTTTACAAATAGCTGAGGAAAGAAGGGAAGCGAAAGGCAAAGGAGAAAGAGAAAGATACACCCAATTGAATGCAGAATTCTAGAGAACAGCTAGAAGAGATAAGAATGCCTTCTTAAATGAACATTGTAAAGAAATAGAAGAAAACAATAGAATAGGGAGGACCAGAGATCTCTTCAAGAAAATTGGAGATATGAAGAGAACGTTTCATGCAAAGATGGGCATGATAAAGGACCAAAATGGCAGGGACCTAACAGAGGCAGAAGAGATTAAGAAGGGGTGGCAAGATTACACAGAGGAACTATACAAGAAAGAGCTTAACGTACCTGATAAGCACGATGGGGTGGTCACTGACCTTGAGCCAGACATCTTGGAATGTGAAGTCAAATGGGCCTTAGGAAGTCTGAGCAACAACAAAGCTAGTGGAGGTGACAGTATTCCAGCTGAGCTATTCAAAATCTTAAAAAATGATGCAGTAAAAGTACTACACTCAATATGCCAGCAAATTTGGAAAACTCAACAGTGGCCACAGGATTGGAAAAGGTCAGTTTACATTCCGATCCCAAAGAAGGGCAATGCCAAGGAATGTCCAAACTACCGCACCATTGCACTCATTTCACATGCTGGCAAAGTTATGCTCAAAATCCTACAAGCTAGGTTCCAGCAGTATATGTACAGGCAGGATTTCAAAGAGGGAGATGAACTAGAGATCAAATTGCCAACATACGCTGGATCATGGAGAAAGCTAGGGAGTTCCAGAAAAACATCTACTTCTGCTTCATTGACTATGCTAAAGTTTTTGATTGTGTGGATCACAACAAATTGTGGTAAGTTCTTAAAGACATGGGAGTACCAGACCATCTTATTTGTCTCTTGAGAAACCTATATGCGGGTCAAGAAGCAACAGTGAGAACTGGACACGGAACCACTGATTGGTTCAAAATTGAGAAAGGAGTTCGACAAGGCTGTATAGTGTCGCCCTGTCTATTTAACTTATATGCAGAGCACATCATGAGAAAGGCGGGGCTAGATGAATCACCAGTTGGAATTAAGATTGCTGGGAGAAATATCAACAACCTCAGATATGCAGGTGATACCACTCTCATGGCAGAAAGTGAAGAGGAACTAAAGAGCCTCTTGATGCGGGTGAAGGAGGAGAGTGCAAAAGTTGGCTTGAAACTCAACATTAAGAAAACTAAGATCATGGCATCCGGTCCTCTCACTTCCTGGCAAATAGGTTGGGAAGAAATGGAGGTAGTGACAGATTTTATTTTCCTGGGCTCCAAGATCACTGCAGACGGGGACTGCAGCCAAGAGATTAAAAGACACTTGCTCCTGGGGAGGAAAGCTATGGCAAATCTAGACAGCATACAAAAAAGCAGAGACATCACCCTGCAAACAAAAGTGCATATAGTCAAGGCTATGGTTCTTCCAGTTGCAATGTATGGCTGTGAAAGCTGGACCATAAGGAAGGCTGAGCACCAAAAGATTGAGGTCTTTGAATTGTGGTGCTGGAGGAGACTCCTGCGAGTCCCTTGGACTGCAAGGCAATCAAACCAGTCAGTGCTAGAGGAGATCAACCCAGACTGCTCTTTAGAAGGCCAGATACTGAAGATGAAACTGAAATACTTTGGCCACCTAATGAGAAGGAAGGACTTCCTGGAGAAGAGCCTAATGTTGGGAACAATAGATGGCCAAAAAAAGGGGGGGGGCAGCTGAGGATGAGGTGGCTAGATGGAGTCACTTAAGCAGTTGGTGTGAGCTTAAGTGGACTCTAGGGGATGGTGGAGGGCAGGAAGGCCTGGAAGAATGTTGTCCATGGGGTCGCGATGGGTTGGACACGACTTTGCGAATAACAACAACAAGAAGCAGAAAATGATACTTATTAGAAGGTTTGTACTTCACCTAATAATGTCAGTTTTTATCAAATCTCAGCTTTTAAAATCCTAGTTGAAAATTTGCATGCAAGATCATTTTCACTCAATAAAAGCAAGATCCATCCCAATGTCAACATACAGACATATATTTACTACAGCACATTAATTTCCATATTATTTGCTTCCAAACTGAATTTACCGCTTCCCAATGAATAAGTTGTAGATGTGTGTCTAAAATAATCTGAATTAAAATGGGGGAACTAATCACAGTTACAAAACATGTATGTAAATTAACTACATACTCAGCACTGAAAATGTTATGTGGTGAAGCATGCTCTGGATTTTCTTAGGTCAATCATCATATTGACTGCTCCATTCAGCTGCCATCTTGTGTGCTCTGACTTTTCTCATGGGTTGTTCCCATGGGATGTGGAATTGCTATGTTTGATGTACCATGTTCTCAGTGGCAGATGAAAGTGGAATGAAACGTGACTGCAGATCCAAGATTATTTCCACATATGTTCTCTGAACAGAGCAGCTATACTGTGTAGACTATTTAAGATATCTTACATGTTAAGTCATAATATGTGGCCTAGCTCTTATATTGAACTTTTTAAATTCCATTTCCCACTTTCATATGTGAAACATTCTTCAGCTGGAATCGTCTTACCAGGAAATATTTTAAAGAAAAAGTTTGTCAGGTATCTCTGCGGATAGTTCAGGCAAAACACATTCTGCCACATGATCTTATTGATGTATGCTGTATATTTACATGAGTCTATAAAACAAATATATTGGTTTCCATCACATTTTTCTCAGGGAAAATACGATGAAAATCTAGGATGTAGCACTGGTGGACCAGTGACCTGAGTCTTGTGGCCTCAATCCTGCAAGAAGAGACACTCTTTCAGGTGTAGGAGTTTCCACCACCTCTTTCTTCCCATGCTCAATTCAAAGGTAAGTCCATGGGCGCAGGAAAAACCAGAGGCTTTGGTGGCAACAAGTGTTCTCTGAGCTTTGCATGAGCATTCATAACTTCACGAAATGTTTGACCCTTTGCAAATATTTGATCTGATTTGCAAAGAAATGATCCCTTTTGAAATGTACCATAGGATGCTTCAATGGTATACAATTTTAGACTTTCTTGGAGAATAAGATGAGATAATTTAGCATGACTGGTGTATTCCTAAAACTTGTGAACCAAAAAGAAACCACTGTTACCCCAGGAAGGTATTTACTTGTTTTGAAGCAATTCAAGTTGTTCAAAGTGCATTAAAAAACTTTGATGATGCACATTTTCTGCCAATGATAGATTTAGATCTAATATTCCCAGTGTCTACCTGTGTAAAGTTTAGAGATGCTGTTTCAGACATGCATGCCACCGTTTTGTGTCTTTGATTAAGACTTACTTTCATCACCAGTCTCAAATTCAAACTTCTGGCTATAGCCACTGTATCCTGTTGCAGTCCTGACTCTGATATGAAATATGTATTTGGTGGCTGGTTTGAGGCCGGTGACGATAACACTTGGAGCCTTTGACCTTGTGGAGGAATAGCTGAGCTGCTCGTGCTCCTGAGGAACAAAAGAAGGAGGAAATGATGTCAAGTGGAGTTGTACACGCTATATAACAATCTTTCAAATCTGAATTTCTTATGAATGTTGAAGTGTGCTCATTTAAAGGAGTGAAAGCTATCACCATGATGTATGGCACAACCTAGGTTTAGATACTGCTTAAGAAATGTTGTTTTATGTTTCATATGAGACTGTGTCCTTGTGAGCTGGGTTAGTAGTTACACTGGAATCAAAATAATATGAAATTAGTACAAGTCTACATCCAAAGAAAATGGCAGCTAAAATGGCAGCTGTATACTTCAAATAATGGACAAATTAGGATTTTAGTAAGTACTAAGAAAGCATAACGTATAGATGTGGTATTCAAAGGCTCACTACTCACTTCTACCCTCAGGTAGTGCCAAAATGCCGGCGCTATCCGTGGGTAGACCTGCGGGTAAAAGAAAATGAAAATTAACTCTTAAACCTGAAACAGGCTCCTACTGTCTCATTGGTTTGGAAAATTATCTTAATATCTGCTTTTTATTATTGCAGTTGCACAAAATGTCCCATATTAACAAAACTGGGGAAAATGAACTGTATGCATGATCTTCACATATTGCTGTGCATATGGTGCTTGCCTGTACTTGTACAGAAAAATGTCAAATAGCTACTGAGAGTTACTCTGTATCCTCCACCACTAGCAATATCAGTAGGGATGGTAGCAGCACAGCACTTAGGTTTGAAAAAAAAAGAATTAATCATTAAGTTGCTTTTTGGAAACTCTTTTCTTATCCAGAAGCCATAATACAACACAAGTTAGGGATGCTTCAGGAGTTAGGCATACTTCACTGCAGTGAAATGGAAGTGCACCTAACTGTGTTCATTATAGCCAGAATGCCTTCGATAAAATAGCTCCTTTTTGTGAGGCTCTGAGAAATGGCCAGAGCATTAATGTGCTCAAGAACCAAAAAAAAAAAAAAAAGCATCTTTCTCAAGTTCACTAGTCAGTTGCCATCTCTAAACTCGTTCATGTTTTTATGCTTTCCCTTGAGCTTGTTTTAATATGATGACCAAATCTCTTGACCATAGTTTTGCTTAGAACAAGATTGTCCGTAACAATCTGCACAATGTATAACTGGAACCCTCAGGACACATATAATAGCATAAACAATGCTAAAAAATGTGGTGTATTAAGTTATCAGAAGGTATACTCATCCTGCTTACTTGAGAAAATAAGATTCATTGAGGCATCTTAGAGAGAAAAAGGGACAAAGGAATTTTATTGCATTAGCAGGACTGAAAATTTGGATACTGTATCTATCATGAAGGAATGCCTTGTAAATACAGTTCACCTAACTCTAATCTAATGCAACTGAAGTTAAGTGATTTATGGTACAGCAAAGTTTTTAACATTGCTTGGGAGGAACAAAGCATTAGTAGTATCTCAACAGAATAAAATGAATGTCACAATTGTTATACGATTAAATTGTTCAGGGAAAATTAAGTACTAGTGGAAAAAATTAATAAATGAATGATACTTATAATTCAAATGGGGTAGACAATTGGAAAGAACTGTACTATGGGGTATCTTCAGGATGCTATTTATTTTTAATGAAGTCTGCAGCATATTATTACATTTTATAATAGACGTCAACATGTAAACTGAATAAGAAATATATAAAATACAGGAGTATAAAAACAACGTACAACAGATACAAATAGTAAGCATAATAAGAGACTTCTTAAAACAAATAATTTTTCCCACTGAATAAGTGTTAAGTTCATAGCATAACTAAAAAGGCAATCAGATTTTGTTAAAATCCACACATTTGAGATGAGAAATGCTATAATTGAAACACACGTTTTTCCTGAAATCCAACAAAATGTCCATTTTCACCTTGACATTAGGTCCAACATTTAACTTCCAAGGCAACAAAACTACAATCTAAAAGTTAAGTACTAATTCAGGCTTAATATAATATCTTGCGGCTAGACTTTATACTTCAGATCCAAGACCCAAAGTAACTAGATATAGATCATCACTATACAAATATGTATTTGATAAAACCTGATTTGTTACTAGTGTACCTATTATAAATTTAGTAATTTGCATAGTCAATAATTTAGAGTTAACAGATTCTTTTCTTCTTCCTCATTTATAATAAAGGTTTTTTTTATCAATCTGGCTATGACAGAAACATTTAAACCAGCCTTCCCTGACCTGTCGCCTTCCAGAAATTCTGTACTTCAGGTCCCATCAGTTCCAAACAGCATGGCCAATGGTTGGTAATACTAGCAGTAATAGTCCAAACTATTTAGTGGGTATAAAGTTGTGGAAGGCTGACTTAAATTATCTGTGCTCTGGAACTAAGGCATATATATTTGTGTAATGCAAAGTGAGTCAGAGAGTCACCATGTATTGGGACAATCCACTGACTCTTATTTAGCTCTAAGTAAAATAAACTATATATTTTAATAAATTACACTGATAAAAAGAAAGAATACTCAACATTTTATAAAACAGAGAGCAATCAAAATATTCAAATGTTTCAGACATAGTAGTGACTGTGGGCAGTGTTACAAGGGGTTGCCTGAAAGATTTAAATATGTCCATGTATCTTGGATAAAACAGAAAGGAAACATATACAACTGAGGAAGGGATTTCTTTCCCACCTCCATTTCATCTTTACAGTGTTGTCCAGTGGAGCTTTTATGGATTGTGAGGGGCCTTTTACAATCTGGTCCAGATTGTTGGCTTCACCCTCAACAGCATGCTGTGACAAGTTCATGAGACTCTTTGGAGGTAAAGTTACATCCACCATGACTTGGACTCCACAGTTAGAGCAATTGCAGCAGTGTAAATGTCCAGAACACCATCTGATTGAGTTATTCCAGTTTCAGTACTTGGTTCCTGAGGATACAGTAGCAGTTGAATTTCAGTAGTTGGTTCTTGAGGACAAGGTGCTTGGGCAACTTTGTTCCTGAAGAAATCTAACTGGGACCAGATGAAAACAATTATAGGTCAGTTGCCTGTTGCCTGTTGTAAATAATCCTTTCCTGGGCAAGATGCTTGAGAAAGTGGTCACCCATCACCTCCAGGCACTCTTGAATGAAATTAATTTTCTGGATCCATTTCAGTTTGGCTTCAGGTCTGGTTTTGGAAAAGATATATCCTTGGTCACCCCATGAGAAAAATTTTGCAAAAAGTGATAACAGGAATGCAACCTGGGTCATTCTCTTGGACCTCTCAGTGGCTTTTGTTATAAGTGACCATGGATGGGCTTTCTGAGTCTGGATAGGCTCTCTGAGTTGGCATGTAGGAGCTCTGTGTTGTAGTGGTTCCAATACTACTTGGATGGTTAATATCAGAAGGTGGTGCTAGGAATATTTGTTTTGCTTTGCCAGTTATGCTATGGGGTTCCAAGGAACTCTACCTCTCCTTTTCATCTGATATCAGTGAGGTAGCTGAACTTCTAAACCATTACTTGGGCAAGCCAATGGACTGGATAAGGCTCAATAAAGTATCCAAACAAGCTAGAGACACAATTTGTGGGTGCTTCATCTGTCTGTCTGGGTGGAGTTGACTAGCACTGTATTTGGTTTGGGTGGCCCTTTCCCTAAAGCAGGGGTCTCAAACTCAACTTACCTGGGGGCCGCTGGAAATAGAGTCTGGGTGAGGCTGGGCCGCATCAAGTATTCCACCACTGCGGTGGTGGTGGGCCGCTCATCCTGCGGCTGGCCCAGGCGCCACCGGAGCTTTGAAGGCCGCAGGGCCCCTCCCCCATGCACTGCCCATCCTGGCAATTGGCCCACGGGCCGCAAGTTTGAGACCCCTGCCCTAAAGGAATAGGGAGGCTTGATGTCTTGAAGCACCTTTTATCATCTTAAGTTGATATATCAACAATGATCCTACCTGGACAAAGATAACCTTCCGATCACCATTTATTCCCTATATGCATCTGCCTTTGAACTTTTTTTGGAAACTTCAGGTAGTCCCAGATAGAGTGAATAAACCATTAATGGGAACTGGATGATCTTATTAATGCCATTGGTACTGGCTGTTGGTTGATTTCTGTACCTTATTCAAAGTGCTGGTTTTATCTTTCAAAGCCCCAAATGGTGGCTTTTCATATTTATCAACTTCAGCCCAGAAATTTATCAGCTAAGGCCTTTCTTCAAGTGCCACCTCCAATGAAGTGAGAAAGAGGGCCTGTTTACTAGTGGCACCCTGTCTATTGAGTGCCCTCCCCTGAAAGCCTTACTTGAAACCTACGTATATTATGCTCTTTTATGGGAGTAGGGAAAGGCCTTTTTTATTTTCAAAACATTAAATTGTTTTAAAATAATTGTTAGTGCTTTTAGATCTTTGAACTATTTTATCCTTGTTCTACTTTTGATTTTATTGTATGCTGCAGTTATTTTTGTTTTATTATGATAGTCTATTGTTATATAGCATTTTCTGTTTTTAAACAAATTAACAAGCTTTATTTATTGGCTGGTTTAAAAATGCAATAAAGAAATAGTGGAAAAGACCACTTAGCTTTGTGAATGACTGCCTGCTGAAAATCTTGTAACTGACAGTCCTTGCTGTTTGTCACTGTCTGAGAAAATCAAGGTAAAATGAGAGCAGTAACAACAAAGAAGAGTATAAAGAACGACACACAGAGAAATCAAGCAACATTGCAGAGGAGCAAACTGATCACTACAAGGAAGAGAAAGAGAGAGGAGAAAGAGAGAGGGAAATAAACAATCATTTGGAAGACAGCATGGGGTTTTCTATTCATTAGTAGAAGTGGAGTGTTGAAACAATCATATTGATTGAAATTCTAAAAAACAAAATTTTGCAGCACAGGGTTCAGGGTTCCAACAAACCAGACATTGTCTTCTAGAATACTTCACTCCCCCCCTGCCCCGCCCATTTCTCTCTCCCCTTCTCAACAGTAAGCATAATGTAGCCACAGAAGATGGCCTGGGCTGTTTTGAGGGGTTTTGCTCTTCTATTGTATTTTTCATATGCATTTTTGCACTTCAGCAAACCTTGGGACATTCCCAAGCCTGTTGCTACCTCTTTCATGTGCGTGCGGTCCCACTTTGGCTACTAGAACATGAGGAAAATGAGTTTAATATTAATAGGATAGCACACTAAAGAATGCAAAGTGATAGTACAACTAACAAATGACTTACTGGAGGTAGGAATGGTCATATTACATGATTAGTTAGAATGTTTTGTAACTGCAAGGAATTATTTAATATTACAGATATTCAACAATAGCGAATGGTTATTTGTCTCTGACTGAATATTACCTTTCATAGGCAATGCACCCATGATAATGTAACAGGCATGGTTATAGCAATACAAGCATAAAGTACTGAGTTCATTAATTAAAATTGCTAGAATACTTTTCCATAGCAAAGATGATCAAAGTGTATTGAGTTAGTCAATCACCTGTTTATCACATTTTTTTCCCTCACAGTTTTTTCTAATCTGGAAAAGTTATATTATTTGAAATAGCTTTGAAATACTCAATATGCATTTTACCCTCTGGAAGTTTTAAATTTGATTTCCAGCCAATGCCTTAGCAAAACTGCCAACAGTAAGAGTGATAAAAATACATACAATTGAGCAAGGTCAGTTCCAATGAAATACCACTTTAATTGGATTATGTACCAGAAGAAAAAGAAAGAAGCAAAGATGAGGTGAATAAAGATGGCGAGCAGACCCAAACCAAGTAGACTGCAGATGGTGCTTTGCTTATGGGTTTTCTGTAATGTCTAGCAGAATGGGTGGTATATGATAACCACATTAACAATTATTACAATTTACTTATTATTTATAAGAGGGAGTGCAATGTGAGATTCGAAGACAAGGAGACTTAATCTATAATGTTTGACAACACTGGTAAGTTAGCATCATTCAGTAAATCATTCTTGAAAAACAACAGAGTTAGTCAACAGAAAATACAGAAATGGCTTGAGCACAGATGCCACATAATGCTTCAGTAATGCTTGCTTTCCTATAAGAAAGATTCATAAACAATATGTCAAATAATATGTTGTACGTGCTTATAAAACTGGATCTGAGTAATACAAGTGATACTATTAATCTCAACTAAAATGAAGAAAAGGCGATCAGGCAACGCTAATGATAATCTTGTTCTATAACACATTTGAATCACCACATATATTGATCTTACAGTATTCACCCTAAATTTAATTTTATAAATATCTTACGAGTTTGACCTCATATTTCTTTACTGGATTTAATACCTAGTGAACCACCTGTATACAAACTATAATACTAGCACTTTAAATCCCTTATGCAATGTAGCACTAGAAATGGTTTTCATAATAAGTTTTCTAGGACCAGAGGTGTATTGAATGCCTCCATAGTTCAGTGACTGGAGAATGAGTTTAACAGAAACTGTATGATTAGGAGAACCACAACTATTACATTTTGTGTAACCAATTAAAATGACCAAAAAAGTAGCATATCAAGTTCAACACAAGGGCCGTGAGGCTTTCTTAAACTGGATGCATGATCAGTAATTGTATTTCCATTGCTCAGCAGAACTGCAATACTTGCATTTTCTTAAGTCAGCTGCTTTAAGCACCATTTGGTTGGAAAGGAAGAATACAAGTAGAATAAAATAGCCACCTGTATGGATCCCACTGAATTTAAGAAAAAGATGTTAAGATATTGTCAAAAGTATAATTGCTGTAATGTATTCATGTGCTTCTAGTGATTTTCATGTATATGTAGACATGTCTGGATTTGCCAAGGATAAACTGTATGGATTAACCCAGTATCATACAAAACTTTCTGTTTGATCCCTCCACTTGGCATACCTACACCAATATTTTGAATAATTATGAAGGACAGGAGCATCACATACAGGTCTTTTCAGAGTAGCAATGTGCCAGTAGCAATCATGTGGGCAACTGTTCTTCTAACACTAGTACAATTGTGAACCAACAACATTCAGATGTATTAATGTATTGTACGGGAAAACCACAAGTGAAATACTTCCTTCTTACTGCTGTTTTAGTTCCAGTGATAAATTCTTTAGCAACACCCCTTTTTTGTGTATGTTAGCAACCCCCCTTTTTTCTGTATGTTAGTAGCAGTTTATGCACAGTTGGAAATCTGTGTCATGCTTCTCATATTGTTGCACCTGTTATAACTTCTGCAATATAGCCATATCGAGCAATAGACTCCATAATTACAAAGATGATCTTGAAAATATGATGGAAAAAAGACTGGGGAAAAAGGAATTGAGGTAAACTAAGCTTTTCTGGGATTAAAAGAAAAAAAAATCATATACTGTGCATCTTTTTCAGGGACTACACCAGAGGAGAAAAGTGGAGGAGGTATGAACTTGAACCTTACTAAGACTTGCAATGCTACACTATGGTTTATCATTACAATTAAATGAGAGTAGTCAGTGATAGTGCTTGGGCATGCATGTATGCATTGGAGTACACTGTCCATTATGCAAAAGAGGAAGTACATGTACATTTTTATACTCATTCAGTCATTGTTCACTCCTCCAGTGCTCTAGCACACAGGTTGCTTGGATCTCAAGAGAAAAGGAAAGGAGGATCAATGAGTCATATACTCATTCCTCTTTTAGTAGAATCTGCATGGCAATGAACCATGCCAATAATTTTGATCCTGAATCCACCTTTGTCATACTGAGTAATATTTGCAGTGTTGGCTACATAACAGCACCATTACTGTGCTAATGCAAAACGATTGTGTGTGCGCGTGCATGTGTGCATGCATGTGAGTGTGTATGTGTGTGCCTGCATGCATGTGCATGCATTCATCTATATATCTATCAGGCACCATTCAGTATGCTTGGGTACAGCTCCAGCCAAGAGCTCCTTTTCTTCTAATAGTAACTGCATAATTGAGACAACTGGAACAAGATGCAGCAGCAGCCGTTCCATTGTGGTAAGAGCCTTCTCCATGACTTGCAGAAGCACTACTTACTGAGCTTCATAACCAAGGATGTGTGCCAAGTGTGCTTTTTAACTCTTTGCTCCCAATTCCTTTTCCTGCTGTGCTGTACTTTCAGAATGTGAGGCTGCAGCAGGACTGTCCTGTTTCCTGTCTTTGTATATCGATCCAAAAGCTCTTTTCAGATGAATTTATTTAAAAATTTTCTAAAGAAATACATGTAATTTGGGATATCTAAGAATACTTATAATTCAATAATCAAATGTTTCCCCTTCAAAAAACAAAAAAGAAAAAGAAAAAAAAGTTACACCCTCATATTTTTCAATTCTCCTTTATATTAATTTATGCAATCAATCCAAATATGTTTTTAACTTTTAGCTTCCTCACTGGAAATTAGCTTCCACCAATTAGTCAACTAAAGCTCTAGGAATTAATCTTAACCCCTTGTTCAATATCATCTAGGATGAAGTAGAAGTGCCCCTTAAAATCTCTTCCATGAGAGTAGGAGTACAGGATAGTTCCTTAAAAGTCCATCAGTGAAAACAGTCAGAACTGCCCTATTTCTTCCAATGAGACAGTGAGACAACAGGGCTTGGAAACTGGCAAATTATCTGCCATGTAGCACCCCCATCTCAAATTAGGATTGTTCTACTCATTCATTAATGTACTAATTTAAGGTTGTGGGCCTTAAGTATTATTACAAAATATAAATAATATAAATAAATGTATAGTATAAAACAAATTACGACATCATTTAAAAGAATAGCAGTTCAATAAAGAATTAAACCAGAATCAAAACAAAAATGAAATCAATGCAGAAGTATTTCTAGTAAGTTAATTTCACCTCATCCCCAAAAGGAGGAACGTGCACTTTAAACAAGAACAGCAACAACAAATGAAAGGGAAATGCATAGGTACAGCTTCCTGGGGTAGCTTAGGACCTAGAATAGTAATGGCTATGATCCGTCTTACACTTAGTTACTTAGTTATCTGAACAATTCTGAAATTGTTTGTCAGGAGGTTAGCTAGGTGCTCTATCTCAAAGTTCTAGCACATTTTTCCATGTTATTCACTTTCAGTAGCTCATCTATACCAAATATAAAGAGAGACAGATCAGAAGCAGATCATTAGTAGTTTGGATGGGGTACAAATGATATCCTTCACCTGAAATGTAGCAACTTCAGACATTACAAGCAAATTAAGTTGGGGTGGGGGGGATATCAGTGAACTGTTCATTTCATTCTGTGTTCTCTGCCTCACTCCTGAAGTCAGAACTTGCATTATCTCTCCCACTGACAGATGTGTCAGTTTCATAGGCATATGGAGTTCCCACATTTTACCATAGGAGAGATGCATGAGTTTCTGTTTCAGACATTACTGGAAAGACTGAAAAGAGAAAGCAAGCACATGTGCTCTCCACATTTGTGTAATGTCTGAAGCCATTTTAAGATATATCTACTATCTCGTGCCAAGGTACATTTTTCTATAACACAATTCCTTCTGCCAGATAAAAAAACACTTTCTGAGAATAGAGATCCCAGACCTAGATAAGTTCTTCTATTTGCACAATACTTTGTCTAAGCAATTTCTTTCTCAAGAAAGAAATTTTCATGTAGAATACTGCGTCCAGTTCTGTGCACCAAGATTTAAGAAAGATGAAGAAAAAATGGAAAGGATCCAGAGGAGGGCTACAAAAAATGATCCAGGGTTTGGAAACACTGCCCTATGAGGAGGAGAGACTGACAGAACTGGGTATGTTCGGGCTTAAGAAGATAAGACAGAAGGGGCACATGTTATTTCTCTATAAGTCCCTCAAAGACTGTCATAAAGAGGAAGGTCAAGATCTCTTCTTGCTGATACCACAGTGTAGGACACAGAATAATTAAACTCAAGTTGCAACAACCCAGATTGAGGCTAGATATTAGGAAAAGTTTCCTCACTGTCGGAGCAATAAGACAGTGGAACCAGTTGCCTAGAGAGGTTGTGGGCTCTCCCACAATAGAGACATACAAAAAGGAACTGGACAGCCACATGTGTGCGATGGTGTAAACTGGTGACCTGCAACAGCAGGAGGTTGGACCTAATGGCCTTCTTGGCCCCTTCCAACTCTATTATTCTATGATTGTATTATCTTTGTATAGCCCACAGATATATGACAGCATGTATCTTCCTTATTCAACAACTTTCTCATTGCCTACAGCTGATAAATATAGCTGTCATCATGGAACATCACTAATATATTTGCTGTTTAAACACATGGTACTGTTTAAACACATGGTGAATTAAAGCCTCTGTTTTTACTTTTCTGTGTTTGCTATAACACTGGAACAGTAGATAATTCCAATGATTTCTCATGATTAGAAAATACTCTGAAATACTCTCAATTCATGTGCTTGTGAAACATCTTTAAAAATGCAGCAGATCTTGGTACTATAGTAAATCCACTTTTATATGGTTACGGGATCATATTTGCATGAATATTTTTCCTCAGTTATAAGTATACTGGTGCATTTGGTATACTTGAAAAGTGTCATACCTGCCTTTGACAAAATATGTGACAATTTTACTCAGAAATCTTTTAAATCCAGTTCTGTTATTAAGACAAGTGCAGTTTGTACAAGGTCACTGCAAATTCAAGATGTATCAACAGAGCCAAATATCTACTATAACATAAATGTTTTTTATGAGCAGCAGGTGAATTCCTGCAAAAGACTATAAAGCTATTAACTGCTCAGTAAGGAGTATATAATAATAGGTTGTTAACTCAACTGCTCTGACAAAAGCAGGGAAAAAGGACACTTTGAAATCATTAGTAAGGCCTGCAAAAAATGAAGATATCCTATACACTATGATTTTGAATTAATAACACTTTTGAGTAAAAAATACTCAATAGTTTTAATCCTAAGATAAAATAAGGAACTTCATGGAAGGAATGTTTCTTGTTCCCTTCTATCCCTGCAGCCACGCAGTGTCGCCTAAACAGTCTTCTTTGATGGTGGCTTTCCTTAAACAGCATGGGGTGGGTTGCATGGGACTGCAGCCATGGAGAAGATGAGACAGGAGCAATCATTTTCTGATATTCTTTAAGTTGATATTTTAGGATCTAAATATGAGTTTAGATCTATACAGCTTAGGATAACTTAGGATCTAAACATGAGTCCCCCCTCATGCAGCAAACCCACCCTCCATTGTTCAGTAGGTAATTAGAAGAAGAGCTTATTAGATGTTGCAGGCATTTTCAGGGAATGGGAAACTTTTCTCCTGTTATTTTTCCTTGTATCTGCATTGTCTGTGTTGATACATAACTGCAAGTTGTGATTTTTTTTTTACACAAGAAATATTTGCACAACAGTGTACACGTAAATATCTTTTGCATTATTGTTGGATTCTGATTACATGTTTTTGCAAATATTTGAAACAATATATAGAATGTCTAAAATCTCTTTACCAGATGCACTAACAGAATAACTGTATGCATCATGAGCTATTATTCCATCTTCAAGGATCAAAGGGGAAAATCATTGGCACTCTGCATCCTTAGAAATAAGAACAAGTAATACAAAGTCCAGCCCTCATGGTTAGTTTGTAGTAGCCTCCAGAAAATATTCAGACTCCAGTACAAGCAAACCCTGGCAATCTGTTATTTCCTACCACCCTCAACCCCACAAGACATTGCTAATGCAGTCATGTGAAGTTTTCTCCAAACATTTACATCACACCAAGCAGACTACTTCTGATGAATGTTTCCTATTTTATCACCAACCAAAATATAAACCCAGTTTATACACACCCACTTTACTATGTACAAAATCCAGGGTTAAAAGATAACAGGCCAGCTATAGGGACAGTGGCCAAGTGAATGGGCCTTAACGGATTAAAAGGCCAATTATTTTAGATAGCACGAGAAATAAATGCCTATAGCATGCACTGTAAACTGATCTACAAAAGGAAACATATTATAACATTAAGTTATGAGAGTTTTATTTCACTGTAGTCAAGACCTACTTTCTCATAGTACTTGATCTCGTAGTCCAGAATGGCTCCTTTAGGAAAATCAGGCTCCTGCCATGAGAGAGCAATGCTGTTTTGTGAAGCCCAGTCCTTCCTGACCATACCTATCAAAGAAGGTGCTGAAAAGGAAAAGGATAGCTATAGGTTAAAGGGAATTTATTTATATATTTTTCACATTTGTATGCCGCCTCATAGCTGGAGGCACTCTGGGCATCTCAGTGCAACACACACACACACACACACACACACACACAAACACATCCCCCCAATAAATAACAATAACAAACAAACCATAAAACGTAATAGAATTAAAATATGATATGAATACAACAAAATAAATGGGAAACAAGATGAAAATAAATACAATATAAACAATAACAACAACCAATAAAACAAAAAACCAGCAGGAAAGCAATAATCCTATCTAAAAACAGATACTAAATATAAAAGTCTTAACTTGGTGCTGAAGGCAAGATAAAGTGGGTGCAACATATTGAGAATATTGTAAGGATCAAGAACATGATCAATAGATTATACTGGCAGTGTGAAGAGACCAAAGCATGGGAATTGTATAGAGTTACTATTACTTTTTAAACTCCAAAAACATATAGTTCAACAGTGTCAGAGGTACTGTACCTATTACTGAATTTCATTATTTCAGTGCCCAAGGTAAGGTCATTATATTTGTTCATGCAGTTAAACTATTACAAAGAAAAAATATAGACTGCAACCTTCTGGAACTTTGCAAAAAGTTGTATCTCCTTTGGCTTGTGAATAAGGACCTAAGATTCTAATGGAGAGGCAAGTGTACTGATTTAGACATCCAAACTTAAATTGTTATCTTGTACAGGTTGCCTAATTCCAGTGGAGGAAGTTGTAGAAAAAAAAAATATACACAACAGCTTTCTCCATTAGAATGAGTGGGACAGAAAGTTCTGTGTGTAAACTGGAGATCCTGTACTACCATGGGAAGTTATACAATAAATATAAATGGGTTAAACACCAATTCAGTCTTAACTATTGTGCATATTCTACACTTATCACTTTAGGTACAAACAGTTAAAACCTTTCAGCATTTATTCATATGTGCCCTTTCTGAAATGTTACTTTGCTGTATTTGTCATTTTATCCATAGACTATTCATTTTGGAAAGACATTTATGAAGAAAACATTTTGCATAGATATATATATACACTGCTTGTTCAACGTGTTCACATATTTTCACATACATTATATAAATAAGTAAGGGTGCAATCTTATGCATGTTTCGACAGAAAGAGTTCCAAGGGTCTCAGTATTCCTCAGCCTAATCACACATTATATTTTAATGTCATAATAGGAAAGGCAATTCGTTAAAATAAAAAGCAGTTGCTTGTTTATATGCTGCATGGATTTTGACTGCAATCCATTTTGTGTGTGCCAAAACAAAAACGAACTTTTAAAAGAAATTAAAACTTTGTAAACTGATCTCAGTGCTACATTTGCTCTGAAAAGGCAGATGTGTAGTGGCAGAGCACATGCTTTGATGGCAAAAGTTTCCAGGCTGAATCTCTCACATCTCCAAGTAGGATTCGGAAAGACTCTTTCAACTGGTTCACATGACTGAATAACCCACCATAGCTTATTTATTTAAGCCATGGTGGGCTGTAGCACAGGTGGGAAGCCATATTGAATATTCAATGCCCAACTGTGGCTTCTTGTTTCATATGAACCAGAGCCGATAGGTCAGGTGGAGGAGACATAACTATATTGTTGCAGTTACGTGTGAATTCTGTAATCCTTGCAAAGGCCATGATCCATGGGTTTGCATGATACAACAAATTGTGGCCAAGTATTAAATATTCAAAATGGCTACCCACAGACCACAACCTACTATGGCAAAAATAATGTACAATGGGCTGTTCAACATGCAAAGTCAAGTCTAGAGAGCCACTGCCAGTCAGTGTGGGAAATACTGAGCTAAATAGACCAGTAGTCTAACTGGATATAAATTAGCTTTGTGTAGTTTGCAAATTGATACAAAATATTACATTGGAGTTGGACCCAGGGGCCTAATAGGCCCCTTCCAACTCTACTATTTCATGATTCAATGAAATGTGGAATAAAAAATAAACAAATATACCATTTTATAACATTAGCCATCCAAGTGAAAATAATTAGCTGTTACTAATGTTGAGTCTGTGTCTGTCTCCAGTTTATCGAAATTTTAATGTGCATATGTCTAATTCTTAAACTTCTATAAATTTAGGCAGATTTAGAAATCTAAAGTTTAAACAATATAGTGATATACTTCCACATGAAAGGATGGGTACTTTGACTGGGCCAAACTACATATTATACTTAACTTTTAGCATAGTAGTATATCTGTTTTAAATTCATAAATTAAAGGTATAGTGTTGAAGATGATCATTACTCTATTATGACATGTGAGAAGAATTAATTTCTTCTCCTGCTAATTATACTCGCTCCCCGTTCCCGCACAGCAGGACTTGTGCCAACAAGAAATGTTTTGCCAAGCCCCATATGTGGAGATATGGAAGAGGGCTGGCAGAGGAGGAAAGGGGTAAACCTCACTTCCCTGCTGTAATCATGATAACAGGAAGTCTTCCCTTTCAGCTATGAAACAAGAAACATAGCTGTCTTTACACAGTTGGTATAATATACTGTTAGGCTCTCATGTAATACCAGCGAAACAAAAACAAGGAACCTGGGCCTGCAACAAACCCAGATTGTGTCTATGTATATATGCAGTTAATAGTATTATCAGATCTTATAACATAATCTATCAGGAGTTTATTCCTCTGCTCATCCTCCAATGCAATATATGTCATTGCTTGCCAGCGATGCCCTTTTGCTTTTTACATAGGATAAACACATCAATCACTGTGCAAGAGACTAAATAGACACATATCTAACATAAAAAATGGCAGTGTTCAGCAATTAGTAAGAGAACATTTCAATCTCCTTGGATTCTCTGACTGCAAGATTTCAAAGGGCACTCCAATGTGAAATTGCTGAACTAGAATTTATATATCTATTTATTTATATCATTTCTTTTCCACTACAACTGATGTGTTAGTTTAAACACAGCATATGTGAAAAGATGGTACTATTAGAATTGTTGTGAATGGCTAAATTTGTTCTTAACGTGTAACAAGTTGGGTTCTAGATAGAAATGTCATACCGAGAATATTTGTCCATTTCTTGTCCTTTTGGTTCCACTGTTTACAAAGGTGTTTGCTTTTCTACCTACTTATGCATATTTGCTTCTATGCATACTTGCCAAGTGAAGAAAATACTATGTGCTGTTGCTCAAGTGGGTTTTTGCTTAAACTTCAATAATCTGTTAGTCTTTAAGATGGCACAAGACTCTGTGCTGTTTTCGCTGCAACAGACTAACATGACTACCCTCTGGAATTTGTTACCATGCTGTAGCCATCTGCCAGCTCACAATTCTCCAATTACTTTTGAGAACACCATCTGGAATTGTCAAAGGCCTTGCCAAAGTCACATTATATGCACTGCATTCCCCTTATCCATCAAAGCAATTACCCTGTCAAGGAAGGGGATGAGATATGGTTAGTGAATTTTCCTGCTCCGCCTTCCCCAAGTGGTGTGAAGTTCAGAGCATTCTTCAAAAAAGTAAAAGCAGTGCAAACCTAGAGGATCTGTCCCTTTACAAATGTATAGGTTGGACAAGCAGTTACCAGCATACAAACAGGGCCAAGAAAGGATTTTTTCCTTGCACCTCTTCCATCAGTCCCACTTCCAGTATAGTAAAATCTGATATCCACAAATTTAAACATGTAATCCCTCTGCCTTTCCTAACAAATGCCCACTGGCCACTTAAAATATGTTTATTCTAAGTCTATTAGGGGCTCTTCAATTGTTGTTATATATTTAATGAAAGGGGTTTTTTTACTCATTAATAAATTTGACACCTCATGACATCTGTCCATTCTAATACACTGCAAGAGTTTCCCCACACACTGGAACTAGATGAGTACACAAAGAAAGGGTTTAGGTTGTTTTCAACTCAATTGAAAATGTGTCCTACTTACTATACCCCAACCCCTGTTCCCAATTCTAAATCCATCATTTTTAAAATTTGTTTAATGGAACTTACTCAAAGACATATTACATCTAGAATTCACAGTAATTTCAAATTTTAAATGTTCATAACTAAAGATAAAGATGATGATGATCACTTCATAATTTCTCTGTCAAAGGATCAAGTGTATCCCAGCTGAAAATTCATAACAACACTACATCCTAGTTTTTTTCAGTGCAATTTGTTCCAAGCTAATAACCACCTCAGTTTAAAGAGATGTTTTCAAAGGACTGAAGAATGTATTGCTGGGTAAAGGAATCAGCATGCATATAATTGATCAGATGTTCCATGACTCCCTTTTTTTTGTTTCATACTTCACTTACATATGGGTGTGAAATTTCATTGAATGGTGAAGAAAGCTGACAGGAAGAAATTGATGCTTTTGAAACATAGTGCTGGAGGAGAACTTTGCAGATACCCTGAACCAACATACAGACAAAGAAGTATTTAGTATCTCTATCACTGGTACAATCTCACACTGAAGACACTTATTCCAAACTATTAGGAGGTTATAAAGTTATTAATTTTGTTGCAAGTCCTTCTGGAGTACTGGAGAATCCTTCTGGAGTACTGGGTGGCATATAAATAAAAAAAATAAAAATACAGTATTGCAAGAAAATTGGTGGCAATGGAAAAGGTTTGGTATGTGGAACTATAGTGATAGAGAGCACCTAAAAGAAACATTAAAAATCTGAACAGTTTTCGAAGAGAAGAAAAGTGGAACGAAGGAGTAGTTTCCTCCATAGTTATACTCTGGCATGTGATTGAAATAGAAGCAGGTTTTCTGAAGCAGTTCTGATGTGTCATGAATTCCATGGCTATCTTACGAGCCTCTATGTAAACCTCATTTTTGATGTCACCATGTAGTGAGATAAATGGTTTGTGTATGTTACAGCTAGTCAGCAAGTTTTTAAAAACGGCTTTATTTCCAGATAGGATGTTCTTTATTATTTATTTCTACAACCGTTCACCCCACCCCTCGCTCCCAATCATAGCACTAAAACATTTTATGTAAGAGAGAGGGGAGTTTGGGGGCGGGGGGGGGAGGAGAGAGAACTTGCTTTCTTTATAAGTACATGTGCTCACATGAAGATGAAAGATAAATTGTTAGCAAATGTAAGTATTACCAGTCATTGTTAATTATAAAATATATCATACATTCTATATATTTGTTCACTCCCAGTTTGCAAGTTAGGTTATCAGCAGAACTGAGAATTTTCACTCCTGCCAGAAAATACAATTATTCTGATACAAAATACATCAACCTCAATTTCTATAACTGGATTACAATGTCTATGAAGTTTGACAGTAAGTATAACGTTACCTCAAACATAGCAATAAATAACAGTCTAAGGTCATTCACAGAGTTGAGCTGAGAAAAATGCTATTTCAGTGTACTGGTTCAAAGCTCTATATTTCATTTGTTATTTTGAAAAGTCTGCAAGGAAAGGTAATAAGATTCTTTTTGGTAAAAAACACCAATATTCTTAGCAAAGGAAATCAAGTACTGAGGCATTGTAACGTACAAACCAAAAGTTCTAATCCAAGGAACAGGAGCTCTAATACACCCCTTGTCTTGAATATTTTCACTACTCATTTCAATGGAATTAGCTGACTAATGGGAACACCTTATAGAAAAATGGATGGTCCTTACACTTATAGGAGTAAACAATGGTCTTTAAATGGCAATCCATAGTATCATATTTTAATTGGATGATATCATAACTTGTAATAAATAATTGAAATGTCCATTTATTTAAGAATATGTTATCAGCAGCATTCACTTGTCATAGTATAACTAGGTATGTGAAGGAAATAACATTTTGCTATACTTTCTTAGCACTGGAAATTTGAAATTTATAAGCATCAAGAAAATCCAGTTGGTAGAAAATGTAAAAGCTTGAGAAATTACCTCCTCCCGCTACTTGAAGGCAGAATTACATATTCAGAAATCTGCAATACAACTGTTATCTAAATGTCACAAGAGTGGAGAGTGGAAAGTAAAAAGGATTTCACCCCCAGACAGTTACATTGCTTTCCCTTGACTAGAATAAGCTGATCCAGATCAGGGATGAGCTCTTATTCAATATACTACAGGCATTGCCTAGTTCAGGAGCTCCCAAGCCATGGGCACATTTGGAGATTGAGAAACTCTATGGACATGAACAGAAAATGTATAATCTGTGGATTGCTACATTGGCATTTGCCACATTTATGGATCTTAGACTGGCACTTGTTCAGCAAAAACGTTTCTGTTGGAAACCATGGAGTCTCTTTAATAAAGGATTACCTAATTCAGCTAATTACTGTCAGTGCAATACAGTTAATACTCCTTTTAAACATATGTTTGAAAATATCCAATAGCTGCCTCTTTTTGTGGGGTGGGTATTGCACAAATACATTTTGTATTGGAACAGCCTTTAATATTCACTGATGTTCACACCTTTTTTTACCTGTTATAAATCTTTTACCTGTTTCATGGAATTTAAGAAATGCCAACTGTAAATGGATTCTCTGCACACCTTTGATAGCTAAAAGACTCATATTTCAACACTCACCTCCTATAACACGAGTCACTGAAAATCTTATAAGACTTCAGCATCCTGAAATTGCTCCTGCCTCTTCCTTCTCCTCTCCTTCCAAATGCCTGAGCTGTGTGGATGAAAAAGCCCAGCTGACCAAACTGTTGAGTGTGAAGATGGAAGACAAAAATTCCCTCTCCCATTCCTCACATTCTGCATTGGATGCCTCCTGAGCATATGTGCTTACAGGTATCCTGATAGGATTGTGCATTAAGTTGCATGTACAACAATGGGAATACTAAACACATTACACAGAAGTCTACTGAACAATTGGAAAATGCCAAGTAAAATTAAACTGGCATGATAATATGCATAAATGCATGCATCTGCACAGATCAATTTAAAGTTGCCAAATAGTCTTCTCCTCTTAAATGCTCTTTTTCTCAGCTTCCCATATGTTATACATTTGGCATAATGAAGATGTAGAACTACATAGGAAAAGGCTGGTTTGTTAAATGAAAAGCTATTTTCTTGCCCAGTGTTCATGATTAGAAACTGATTAGTTATTAAAGACTTTTAGTCAAAGATTTGTCTCCTGGTGATTAATGAATGCTAATAAATTTCATATAGATAAATGCTACATGCATTTCTAAAGTGGTAACTCAGATAACGACCAGAGATAAGAATAAGTTTCCTGCATTTAGTGAAGACATAGCTTTGCAACATATGGATATGATTAATTATGAGTTTTAGTAGAAGTTAGCACCTTGAGGCTGGATATTCAGCTTATGCAAAGTAATAAATGTATCAGAGCCTGGATATTAGTTACCAATGGTTGCAATCACATTTTGAAACACTCAGCAGCTTGCTGACAACATAATTAGCACAGAATCGTAGGAATATATAGATAATAAAACTTGCTTAGAAATGGTTGCCTGAGAAGCAGGCAGGAAATAGTATATTTCAGGCAAATGATCCTGAACCTACATGCCCTCTGAAATCATTGCATTAACTGTGCAATAGTTTGGCCTTTGAATTGTGGTGCTGGAGGAGACTCCTGCGAGTCCCTTGGACTGCAAGACGATCAAACCGGTCAGTGCTAGAGGAGATCAACCCTGCTGCTCTTTAGAAGGCCAGATACTGAAGATGAAACTCAAATACTTTGGCCACCTAATGAGAAGGAAGGACTCCCTGGAGAAGAGTCTAATGCTGGGAACAATAGATGGCAAAAGAAGAAGGGAACGGCAGAGGATGAGGTGGCTAGATGGAGTCACATTGAAGCAGTTGGTGTGAGCTTAAGTGGACTCTGGGGGATGGTGGAGGGCAGGAAGGCCTGGAGGAATGTTGTCCATGGGGTCGCGATGGGTCGGACACGACTTCGCGACTAACCACAACAGTCTGTCCTTTACTGAGCATTTTTCCGTGCTACCTCTTCTTTCTGGCAGAGAAAATTCATGTATCGCAAATTTAAGAGCAAAACCAACAGTTTGGATTAGCTTTAAATGCATTACCTGAACTTGTTTGTGGCTACAGTCAAAAGCAATAGTGTTGCATGCTAAATTTATAATAACCTTATTTTCTCCATAACTAATAATGAAAGGCTATATCTTATATATTCCTTCCGAATTTGTTCTCACCGGCAGAAAGATCACTTAAATCAGGCCTGTTTCTGCATTTTTGGCATAGGGTAAAATAGTTGATACCCTCTGTATCAGAGGGAATTTACAGAGGCCCACATATTGGGCATGTGGGAAAGGCTTTCCTCTGTCTTGCTCCCAGATTCTAGATTGCATTCCCTTTGAAATTATGACTGGTTCCCACTTTAATTGCTTTCAGGAAGGTGACAAAAAACATCTTTTTAATCTGGTGTTTTAACTTTTACCATGCTAAAGGTTGTTTTCAGAGTTTTACTTTGACTTTATTTGTATATGACTTTTTGAAGGGGTTTTATTTTTGGTAAATTGATTGTTCTTTCTCAGAATTTTTAAAAAATGAATAAATATTATATCCTATGACCAAGCACAGGAGTCATAGCTTTCATCAAATATGGGCTTTTTCTTGTGGAGTCCTAGTACTTAGTGCAGGAGACCCCAGTGTACCATAGACAACTATACCATACAGAGCCTTTATTTTAAAATAGTTAAAACTACAGATATAAAGATAGAAAATGAAAAAAGGAGAGATAAAACTTGTAGAAAAGAATGAAGGCAATTCTAGGTAATTAAGATGTTTCATAGATACTTTCTGTGTGATTAGAACTATGTCACCCTGCCTCAGACATTTGTGAAGTTCTCCTTTACCTAGGGATGAGTGTGAACATTTCTCTTTAATCTAAGATCTAGAACAGCCTTCTTTAATCTGATGTTCTCCAAATGTCCTCTCAGCAAGCCCAGCCAGCATGGTCAATAGTCAGGAATTCTGGGTGATGTAGTTCTAAACATCAGGAGGTCACCAAGCTTGAGAAGGCTCCTACAGAAGGTTCTGAAGATTGTCACATGCAGTCACAGAACCCAGTGTACAGATCTTAGTTGAAAAGATAATAGATGTAGCTTTAGCTACTACTATTTAATGTGTTATTTAACATTTTATTCAGCCACTGCAATTTAACATGCTCACTTGACTGACTGACATTATTAAGAGGAAAAAGCAATCACACATAATGTATGGAGTGGCAAATCTCATTTGCATTCTCCTTACCTATTGATTTCATATTTCCAAATAGTTACTTAAAGACTACTTAGACTCTTCATGGGCAACTGAATATCAAAAGTGCAGTTTTTCCTTTTATTAAATGGATTATACATAATCCTATATTTGTAGCTATTTCATTACTGCTATTGCATTTCCTGAGCATAATTTTAATTATAGTTCATGCCTAGAAAAACTTGGAATTATTCCTTATCACATCCTAAAGCCTGTTTTAGAGAATCACTTTCAGAGATGAATGTATTCCTAAATGTTTAGAATGGTTGAAACATTGATTTTTAAATTATATTCTGTATGCCTTAGGATGTTACTTTGAATGAGTCCAGTGACACCTGAAGTATCATCATGAGCAACACAACTAGCATTTTGCTGAATTAAACAAGGTCTGCAAGATATTGAAATCCTATGAAAATAAATTTTTGATTGTGAACTGAGAAGTCAGTCGTAAAATGTTGATTCAGCACTTACTTTCTGAATCACATAAAATTCTCCAGAAACTGGCCAGGGATAAAAAAAAAATCTATTTTAGAAAATAACTATCAGTGAAATTTTACATTCTTTGGGAATGGTTAAGGATTAATGACTAGGATAATTCTAAGTCTTTTCATTGACTACAGCACTCAACTATATGAATTTCAAAATGAACCACAAAATGTTCAGAACAAACTAGTGTCACATTTAAGCTGCTTTAAACAAAAAGAGCCCCCATTCAAAAGGATGGAAATTATGAACGTTGTGTGGATTGTGGACCACAGTTTTGAAAACACATTATTACTATTACTTTAAGATTAAAAGCATCAGATGTTTTAATTAAGTCCCAAAAAATGCTTTTACAAAACATGATTGAAATGTGATGTGCCTCACAATGGAGTGTTTCCTATGTTATTAAACATATTATTCATCTGGATGGCTTCTGAAAGACTTAAAGACATTCACTCTGTCCAGAATGAAAAGAAGAAATTCGTTACTAGTTTGAGCCATTCCTGCTTAGGAGCCTTGGCTCTTTCCAAGGATCTGGGTTGGTCTTTTTGTCCCAAAAGATATTAGGATTATGAAGAACAACAAAAACAGTATACAGGGCTCCATTTCAGTTTCACTGTACCTGAAAAGAAGAATCAGTCTTGGATTCTTGCTGGTAGGTGTGTGAATGATTTGTTTTGTTTTTCCTGCTTTGGATTCTGCTTTGATGCTTTGGCTAAGAATCTTATTCACTTTAGATCACTTTGGGAAATCCCTGTTCCACCTCAAATTCAGAAAATTTGATCTGTTTTTTAAAAAAGGACTGCCTGTAATCTTTTGATTTTTTTGGCAGAACTTGATAAAATTTGCAGGCATTGTGGCATCTTCAGAGAGAATGAAGCCAGCTAAATTGCAGATAGATAGGTGCAAGGGTTGTTGTGAAATGAAGACTTTCTTGTTTGCAAATTTTCTTTAAAGAGACTTTTCTATATTTTTAATTATTATTTGGGGGAAGAATTGGTTGAAATGTGCAGGTACAGTATTGCCTTTTGTGTGGATGAAACCTGCCAAATTTCAAACACACAGGCGCAGAGTTGTTTGTGCTAGGCAACTTTAAAATTGATTTGTTGTGGAAAAATTAGTCAATCTATGTCCGCTTCTGCCTTTCCTTCCCGACTGCATTGGAGTTAAAACATGCTTCGCCAAACTCCTGATTCAGCTTCTTCCTCCTGGTGGAGTACGTATTTGTTTTCATATCACACATGAATTGCTTGATAGAAGATTGGTTCAGCTTTGACCATATCAATTACTTATATAGGGGGTGGAAGACTGCTGCACCTGCTTCTTACTGGTGATCATTACAATTAAAACTGACAGTGGAGAACTTCAATCTCAGCAACACATGTGCATATATATCCTACTGCTGCATATAAGCAAGAACTCCCAGTCTTCATGGAAGTTCTAATTTCTGGGGCAGGAACAGGGGCAGCTGTGATGGCTCAATGCACCTGCATGGAGGGGTGGCAAGCCAGGGACTTTTCCCAGGTGCAGAGCAGGCCATTCTCTCTTTGCTGATTGTTCAGTTGGAGTAGTCACTGTCAGATTCTGCATAGGAGGTGTGGTTGGTGGTGGGGGGTGCAGACTTGAAGTACCAATAGCAATGCCTAATGTTTTGGTAGGAGAGGAGGGGTTTTCAGGAGGGGACAGGCAGCATACGTTAGGCCCAGACCTTGACCAAGTGAGAAGGTCTCTCCCATGAATCTTCTACCCTTCTTTATCTTTCCTAAAGAAGATTTTTGTAAGGGCCTGAAAGCAGAGTCCCAGTGTAGCAGGTTCTTAACATTTCTCTCCTTTGTTTCATAAGAGTTAAAGACCACTCTGGAGAAAGACATAGCCTGCCATGAATCCAGAATCCCTAATCCTGTTTTCAGTCTTCTGAAACATGTCAAACAATAATTATGACAGCATTTGGGAATGTGTCAAGTACATTGTGTCCCAACTGTAGGACAAGCAGTCAGTTACTATCATAATGAGAATAATTTATAGCATTTATAAGTTTCTGTAGAACTTTAACTGCTATCACAATCATTTTGCTTTCATTATGAATTATGGAAAACTGGGCTTGAGTTTTTGTGGCTGCTGGACAAGCTTACAACTTCTCCCTAAATTTCCATAATTTTTCATTTCAGATTCATACTCAACATACACTACAGATCCAATACCATTAACTCCCTTTACCATTAACTCCCTTTAGAGGACTATGCCATGGTTTATCAATACACAGGTTTGCAGAAGGACCATCAATATTTTTATAACCAGCATTAGTAAGATACAAAGTAATAAAAAATCTAGACCCTAGCAACAGAAATATGAAAATAAAACAAGTGAAAATGAGAAATGAAATACTGGAGGTCAACAAAACAGTAATCCCTCTTTGTGGCTAGTAGGATAACACATTTATTCCTTAACATGATGTTCAAGGACTGACAATTGCTTACAGTAATGGAGGTTTTTCGTTTCTCCTTCTATGCAAAGTTCAGCAAGTTGAATCAAGCAGGCTTTCTCATCGCTAATCATTTACTGTGAACTACAGTAGCATAGCAAGCAATCCATGCCATCCTTTTCCAACTATATCAATGCACATTCTTCAATCAACAAATTGCAGTTTGGCACAAGCAGAAGGTTTTGAATGGACTTCTGCCATCCTCACAGTCTCAGGCTAAATAGCTATGAACATATGCAGAAAGTGTGCTGTTCATTTTCAGGGTCTTTTGATGGCACAGTTAATTGTACTAAAAGTGCAATTGATGGAAAGTGAGTTACAGATTGGATAGGCAGTGCAACAGATGTAGAAGGTCATTCAGCAAGGACTACTCATTACTTCAAATTACTACCCTCGAGGAGAAACTATGGTCTATGCCAGGATGGAGCTCTTTCACTGACATCTCATCTTTCAATTTTGCCCCAGAGGCTGTCTTTCTCTTCTTGCTGTTAACATGGTCCAATTAAAACTAGTTGCCTAAATTTACAAGAAATCTATTGCCATTTTAAATAGGGTTTAGCTAGCCGAATTGTATGAACCCTGATTGAGATCATATTAAGAGGAGAACTGGCTATTCGGATGGTTATAAAAATTTTTTTAGAGACCCAAGCCAGTTCTCTGCTAGGAAAGAATAACATATAAATACACATTTTGAGTATACATGTAAAGGCTAGAAAGTGTTAATGACAGACATTCTTTTTAAGGTTTTCATGTCTACTACTTTTGTTGTACCTTGCTCCTTTATGCTCCTTAAACTACTTATATTACTTAAAGCAGCATGAGAAACAGATTTGAGATAGAATGTCAGTAATGAGGATTGGGAAAATATTTGTATGAAGAGGATATTAAAATGTATGTCAGTAAGAATGTAGAATTTTTTTTAAAAAATAAAATTGTATGGAAATACTTCCTAACTCCAGTGAAGCTGAACTGTATAGATAACAAATATTCCAATTTATGCTGGAGATGTGGTAGTGAAGTGGGTACATATTTCCATATGTGGTGGAAATGTGAATATATAATGAAATTTTGGAAAGAGGTTTTCAAAAGGTGTAGTAAAATATTAAGTCTAAATATAGAATTATATCCTTAGATCACATTACTTTCAATATTTGATAAGGAACAATGGAGTTGAATAATAAACAATAACAAATTTAATAACTGCTGTGAGATTAATCATAGCTAAGAATTGGCAAGTAATATATGATTACCAATTGAGTGACTGATATAAAGAAATTTGGAATATTGCTACTAATACGATATTAAAGTGAGAAAAGGGCATATAAAGGAAAATAAGTTTAATGACATTTGGGTGCATTCAGTATGTCTTTAAAAAAGTGAAAGAATACAAATCATCAAAAGAATCATTGCAGTTTTGGAAGGGAGAAATGTCCTGAAAGAATGTTTGAACAAGTTTTTTTTTAAATCTGTAACATGCATCCTTTGGTATTGGTTGTAGAGGGCACAGTATTTTTAAGAATTATTTTAATTTCAATTGTATGCTTAATTTTATATGTTTTTGTTTTAGATGCAGTGATGTTAATAAAATCTTAGAAAAACAAGGTATTTATACTGCTGGTATTTATACTATAATGGTATAGTATTACAGCATTAATGGCATTTATACTATACCGTTGTGTGGTAAAGATTTCAAACAAATCAGTATCTGAGACTTACAGAAAATGTAATGATTTGATCAAGTTCACACAAGACGTCTGCAACAAAACATTCAAGGCACCTGAATACTTCAATCAGAATACAGCCTGCTAGCTTCATTTCTGAAATATGGTCCTGTAACTGAGAACCTCAGAAACCTGCTAAATTTATTTGCATGTGCACACACACCCCATACAGCATGTTGCCATTGGTTCATTAATGTCACAATGTGACAGATGTAAGGTTATTGCAAGAGGATCAAATATATTTGTATATCCGCAGTGCACCAATGGAATATACATGAACTGTAGATGTCTTCAAAATTAGACAATAACTTGTGTTTTGCCAGTTAAACTGGTGCTTTGCCCAGGAACTGGTTAAAGTTAAGGGCCTTTTCAGGTTGAGAATACACTATTTGAAGAGCCATTTCTTCTCACAGATCACTTGCTACCCATGCTCTGAGATCTTCAGAAGCTGCATATACCCTCACATAATGAGTGTGCAGCAAAATAGCTACATGTGAATAGGCCTTAGTGCTAGTTCTCTAGATAAAAACGGCCCTTCACAGAGAATTCTGTCTGTTGCTCACACTAATGTCTTTTAGGTAACAAGCATTTTTCCCCCACAGGTTTTAAAATGTTTCTACATAATTCCCATTCAAGTTGTATTTTAAAGTATATTTATCTTATGAAATATTTTACAACTTTTAGTAGTTTCTGCCTGTAAAATTTTAGTATCTACTGCTTTTAAATGGAGTTTCATACAGCTTTTGAGGTTTTAAAAGTGCATGCTTTTAATTCAATTATAAACTGTTTTAACTGTATTTACCTAAGCTAACATAAACAAACAATAGCAGTGAAAGAATGAGGAAAAGTCATAGAAAGCATTTAAAAAAAATATTTATTTCATTTCTGTACTGGCAGTAATTAGTTGAAGTTTCCTACAGAGTTTATAAAACAGACTTAAAACATAAAATACAGTAACAAAATAAAATTTAATATAAAAGCTATAGATTTTAATCAGGATAGAATCAGACTAAGAATCAAGATAAAAGCTAGTAGCAGGGCAAAAATCTAAACATGCACAAAAGCAATTATTTAAAATCGAAGGACTACAAAGCCTGAGAGAATAAACAGTTCGTCACTGGGCACCAAAGATCTTCATTGTGCAGGTGCTAGGCAAACCTCTTTGAGTAGAGCATTTCACAACTAGGGCACCATTGCTGAAAAGTCTTCTCCTTGGTAGCCACCTCCTTGCATTCACTTACACAAAAACAGAGATTGAACATGAACAGGCACATTTCAAGGAAAGAGCAGGCTGAGTTTGAAACTACAGTACTAATTCATTACTTGTGTATCTGCATTTAAGAAACAAGAGTATATGATATTCTGAATAGCTTTCAAATGAATAACAATGAATATGCAACAGGGATACTTCAGAAGTCTCATCCCCATTCCTCATTTATGGTTACCAGCATCCCTGGTAAATATTGCTTGTTATTGGCTACAAGTAGCCAAATTGGGTAAGAAGATAAATAGCATAGCTCCTTCTAATTCAGGAGATTACTTCACCAAGCTTGGGGTAGAAACACCTTGATGAAACAGTGAAAACAACCTGGGCTGCTGATGGCTTTGGGACAGTGCTACGATTAATGAGAGTTCTGCCCTGGACACTGTTAAACTGCAGCTTTCACAACCACTATGTATCTGAAAACAGTTGTTAAAATGATAAAACATTCTCACGTAAGAGATTATCTGTGAAGTAGAGAATGGTTAGTTTATTCCTATCAGTTACTGATCACCCTTCAGTCTTCACTTAGCACTGACGTCTTTAAGTATTAAAGGCATAAATAACATATGAAAAGAAATAATGTAATGCAATGTCTTTTGACTAGCCTACCTTAAAATGTACTGTGCAGTTAGATGACTTCCATAGAGATCCATTTAGTAAAACAGTTACGTTATCGCTGCCCAAGTCCTCTATGATTAATAGAACCCATTAATAGAAAAACAGTTGTATTGTGGCATGAGCTTTCATGGACTAGAGCCCAGTCTGTCAACTGCATGAAGCAGGTGCTAATTCCCAGAATTTTCTGCCATAATAAATTTGTTAGTCTAAAGTGCCACACCACTTTTGTTGGTTTGCTTCACCAGACTAACATGCCTATCCCTCAGGAAATTGTAACTATTTATAGGGTTTTTTTAAAGCATAGAATTTGGCTAGCCTGATCAGAGCCTTACTAAATCCTTTGGCAGACTTAAAAAAGAAAAAAAATCTTTAAAATATTTGGAATGGATGTGAAATAAGTATTCAAAAATAGTTTTGTGGTGGTCAATATTTAACTAGCTCACCACAATATGTTATGAGTCAGTTACACAGCATCTTACAACATTATTTCTAAGGACAGATTTTAGAACTAGAAAAATGCCACACAGTTGATTTGTAGAAATTCAAGAATGAAGAATGAAAAATCTCATGGGGATGATAAATGAAGCAAACTGAGTAGCAACTGAAAAAATAAAACTTCAGAGTTTAATTTTAAGCAGAGCTTAAATTCACACATTTAATTTTAAGCAGAGGTGATTCTCCTATGAATGTTGCAGTGCAGTTTGTATTTGAAATCAAAATGTCATGGACAATGATTTTTGTAAAGAAACTGTAACTTATGCTGCACTGATGCAATCCTCTCCTTACCCCATCAAAAGAACTGTTTTGTTAGTTTGGTTAAGATTGTTCCAACTGTAGCAAGAGTAAACCCTTTTGCTTAAGTAGCTTGCCCCTTAGCATGACACCTTCTGAATTCTAACTTCAGGTTCCAATTAGAATTCTATTCTTCAAGTCACATGTTTCTGGTGGACCTCATAAAAGTAAGTAATGCAAGATTCTTGGGTAATATCAAGTTTCTCAAGTTTTCCTTCTTCAGAATGATTAACCAGCTAATGTAATATTGGAAAACCATTACATGGGGCACAACAGTTTGTAAAACAAGCTGTTGGATACAACATACAGACATGATTTGCACATTACACTAACCCTTGGTTTAATTAAACAATGGTTTGTTGTCCTGTTCATCTTTTGTCTAGCAAAACAAATAAAAAATCCATGATTTATTTTTTCAGACCCTGGGTTGTTTCCCTCCTCTTTCACCCACTCTCTCCCTGTATGCCAAATACCTTACTGCAGTACTGGGATGTAAGATCTTTTAAAAACCATTTCTACTTGCTACTTCTGCAGCCTAGCAAAACAACAATAAACAGCCTAAATTCTGGGTTCATAAGGAATAGCAAATCATGGTTTAAACAACCCATAGTTAATAAAGCCAAAAACAAATGTTCAATTAGCTTTTCAGGTTGTTTGTAGTTAACAACACATAGTTAGCTCACATTTCTGGGTCTGTACATAATAGCAAATCACAATTCAACATACTGTGATTAATTAAACCAAAATCACAGTTTGTGGTTCTGTATCTCTTTGGTCAGAATTCATTTAATAAGATTCTGTACTCATCAAATTGCTTTGGCTTTTGCTTTCAGCAAATATTGCTAGTATAGCGTGAGAGTCAAGAATGTAAATTTACTATTTTGCTGTTTTATGGCACAGAAATGGATGACAGGAAGGGAGCTCATTTAGCACTCCAAATTATTTACACAAAAAATTGACACAACACAATCATTGTGCTTTCCCAGATCTTACAAACACGTTTGCTGCATACAGTGGATAATTTTGTTCCTTTCTTTCAACCGTATTATCTCTGGATATTATGTTACTGATGACCAAGCACAAGCAGTAAGTAAATAACTTTTAAATGAGGTGGCAGTGCTGTGGAACACCTACATGGGAAAATGCTTTTCATACTGCCTTGTTATATCTAAATAAGGCTTCAAATCAATGGCTAGGATATTTACTTGAGAAATACAGAGTCATATCTTTAGCTAGCTATGAAGTACACTCAGCAGCCTAAGGTAAATCACTATCCCATGAACACTGATCAGTTTATTTAAAACAATACCCAGTTTACTTGTAAAAAATAGTTTTCTAACTGAAAAGAATAAAATCTTATCAATTCAGCTGAAGAATCAATTCAGCCAAAGAAATGTTTTATATTGCTCACTGATTTCTGGCTATAATGACATGCTTTGCACCCGCCAGTCACTCACAATGGAAGAAGGATGAAGGGTTCCTTGCAAAAAGCTGTTTGGTTCAGAATATGTTGAGAGTTGGAAAATCTATTTGGGATGTTACTGATATCTCCAAAATTGAGTCAATTGACTTTTCTTTTTCTTTTTTTCCCTCTTTCTCTTCTTTTTTTAAGAGACAAATTGGAAAATATTAAACAACTAACAAAACTGCTGTTGACTCAGCAGTTCGGCACTAATGCATCCTGCCTACTGTTTCAAAAAGATAAGTAAACTATTTCAACTTTACCAAATAATAAGAACCAAGAGTTAAACTTCCAAAGTGATAAATCTTAAATTATATCATGTGAAACACCTTGGGTCCTAGATACCTGAAGGAGCTCTTTCTTCCCTATTTGCCCTCCTGCCCCTTGAGATTGGAGGTGGAGGTAATTCTCTGGGAACCCTTCTTGAAAGAGATTAGGAGGGTGGCCACCTGGAGGAGTGCCTTCTCTGTGATGGTACCCTGACTGTGGAACACGCTTTGCAGAGAGGTTTGCTTGGTGCCAATGCGTTCTTCTTTTTGGCATCACGTGGAAACATTTTTATTCTGCCTTTATTTTAATTGTTAACTGTGGTTTTATATTTATCTCTGGATGCTGTACCATTTTTATTTTGTTTTAATTGTGCTTGTTGTAAACTGTCCCAAGACATCAGTAATGGGATGGTATATACAAGCTTCAAATAAATAAATAAATAAATAAATAAATAAAATGTCAACATGAAGCGGTGGGGAATCAATGGGTATTGTATAGAGAGAAAGTTATGCAAGTTTCAGCTCCATGTGTTTTTAATGTAAACACTTTTAAAATGTGGAATGTACAAGATGCTTCAAATATTATTTTGTTCAGCTTCTTGGAAGGCATTATTTATTATGCTGTGTTTTTCAGAGTGCTACAATGCTGTCATGAAAAGGAGAGGAAATTTCATGGACACTTAAAACTTCTAAATAATTATGTCAATGACTGTTGCCAGTTTCACATCTCATTTGTCATAACTGTTCAGCATGAATGCTAAATGGTAAAGCTGCTATTCTGTATAGTTCTGTGTGGGGATTTACTAAATATTTCGCCCAAATGTTCTCTCTTTTTTATTCCTGTTTTCCATCCATTTGTGAAAGGGTACGAGATAAGTATCAAAGTGAAGTAGAGAGGAAGAATACATGCCTTTTATGAAACAAATGAGCCAATGTTTTTTTGCCCTGCTTCAGGTCTGCATTGACGACTATTTGCAGTGAATAAGGATGGAGCATATATCTAATTCTCTGAGCAACAGGATGTGTTTCCTATCTCTATACAGTTTAAAACTGTATCCAAGTTTTATCACCTCTGGATGTGAGGGCCTAGGCTCAGAGGATTCAGTGTTTACCACCACAAAACAATTCCTGAAACAATATAGAAAATGAGCAGCCAATGAGAAGGTTAAGATCTTTCTCCTACATATAATTTTCTATGAGTGATGATGACGATGATGAAACTGACAATTTGTATGAAAGATCAGTCATGTAAGAACTTACCTACATTCTGAAGAGCTACAGTCAAGATATAGGATGACTATAATTAGGCTTCAATTTATGTCTCAATTGGTGATTTACTAACCATGAAAAAATGTCTGTCCTTCAGGCTTGCCAAAAACAGCCATGAAATCAATGTTTTTCAGGGTGCACAACACACAGCTATATTACACATCATATTGCCATTTTGTGCCTGTAAAAAGGTTCTATAAAATTGTAATAGGACCCAATAACATCCATTTTTTCACACTAGGGTTTCAAGGCTGAGCAAATTAGTAACTTATGCTGAGAAACTTAGATGGACAATTTTGCTGTAATGTGAAGACAGATAGATTCAATCAATTTCTTTTACTGTTCTTAATTATGTACTCTATCTAGGAACAGAATTAACATTTTACAATTAGAGCAAGGAATTATGGATGAACAATATTACCCTCCTTATATGTTAGGAAAATCTGTAAAGTTTGTAAGAACTTCACAATGAATTGAAAACACTCCTTTGCAAGATCAAAAGAAAAGATGCTTTAAAAATATATCCAGAAATATTTTAAAAGTAGGAAAATTTTAAGGGGTACCGGAAGGCAATTTTTGTTTTTTATATTAAAATGTTTGTATTCTATTTTATTCAGGCACTCTATTACAATGGAGATATGTCCTCAAAGGGTGTCAGATGAGTCTTCCTGGGAAGCATGTTCCTCTGAATATGATCTTATGGCATTGATAGGCTTTACTGGAAAATGTGGTCTTAAGCTGCAAATGGCTTTAAAGACCTTTGCAGTGTTATCTAGTTCTATTTGTCACAATGACACCCCATTGAGAAATATATTGACTTCAAAGTCACTTACTTACAAGCAGACAGTTTAAATCTAATAGACTGTGTGCAGGCCTGGTACATCAGATTATACATAGATTTCTGACCATGGTTTATTTTTCTTCTTATGGTTGGTAGCATATTTAACATTTATGTTTCCTTTAGTGCTGTTTATCAGGAAAGTGGAAGTTTGTGCCAGTGTGTGTGCACATACACATGTGTGAGAGACAGTCTGTAAAAAATAGGATGAATTTCTCCCAGAAGCTGTCTTCATCTGGGGGCATTACATGCAGCTTGTAAAAAGTCATTCACCTTCCAAAATGATATAATTTTATTTGGGTGTCTGCTATAGCTTCAGCATAGGCATAGTGCCAAGCCATTCCATCCTGTGTCAGTTCTGTCATTAATGGATGAGCCATATAGAGTAGAGTAGGACAGACGGACTACATCTCTTCCAGACCTGGTGGGATTTTATTCAACTGAACATGATCAATAAAATTCTAAATGAGGTAACTTTTATTATCTTTGAAGAACTCTTAGCTCAATACTTTCTTTACAAATAATTTGGCTTTTGCTGTGGCAATTGATCCACACACAAGAATTTTTAAAAAATATTATTAGCAAATAAATTGAGATGTGAATGCAAATTGATTTCCTCAAAACAATTGTAATGTAAGAATTAGGCTTTGAGGTGTAAAGCATTTAAAAGAAGTAGTGAAAACACTGTTGTGATTGGGCATCATCTGAGATGGTCAAAAGGCCTGGGAATTGTGTTTGGGATTTGAACTCTGTATTTCTATGCTGCTTTCCAATTCCCCTTCGCTTCCCCCTTCCCTTCTGTGTCTGCATCTGTGCTGTTGCATGCTCACCTTTTGAATCTTCTACTCCTATTGTATGTTCTATGTTCAGTAAAGTTCTGCTTTCCCCAAGTACTTGGATGGGCATGTGCTGAATCTGGTGTATCTGATCCCTGGTTGTTGGGACTGAGGAGTTCTGGGTGTGGTTTCACCCAGGGGGCTGCAGGAAGCTTTGCACAAATATCTGCATGCAGACAATGATAAGAAGACAGGTGAAATACATTTTTTTTTTTTTTAGCAGAGAACAGGTGATAGAACACCTGTCAAAAATGCTTTTGGGCAAAGAAAACAAGAATGGAAAAATCCTTGAAGAGTAAACTTATTCATTTATTCTTCCAAGCATATTTCAGTGGAAGAGTTAAGTCTTTTGCAAAACCATTGAGGCATTTATCGAGACACAGAATGCAGTAGGGACAGTCTGGCTTTAGAAAACATGTTAAGAGTGTGGCCAACAAAAGGTTACTCTAAAGCAGGGTTGTCCAAACTTTTTGCAAGGAGGGCCAGATTTGGTGAGGTGAAAATGTGTGGGGGCCGACCATTCAGCCTGACATTCTTTGAACCATTAACATTAAATGCAAATGAACTATTTTATGAAAGACTAAACAAATAACTGCACTAATGTGAAGGGTGATATTGAGATCTTGACTGCATTATATAGGCCAGGTCTGGCTCAAAAACAGTGGTTTTGATGCTCAAGATGTCACGCAGGTGAAAGTCACTTAGTCTCATCCTCACACAGTTCTTGTTAATGTTCATAACCGAGAATGTCTTCTCGCACAAGTATGTTGAACCAAACAAGCTTAGCATTTTCTTAGCAAATGTTTGAATCTCTTGGAACCTGTCTTTATCCAGCTGGTGGTAAAAGTTGACAAGAGGGAGCTGTTGGTGCCGACTGCGACACTCAGCGTCACACTGCAGCTCAATGAGCTCCAGCTGCAGGTGGTCTGGAGCGTCATCAGGGTCCACAGAGAAAGGAGATGAAAAAAGTGTGATCTCCTTTTCAATAGCTGCAAAATCCCGAAAGCGCTGTTGAAGCCAGAGATGAGATGTCTGCTTCATACCTCCTTATTTGCACACTCATATTGTTCTGTAGAAAACTGGTCATTATTTCCTGCAGCGATGGGAAATGTGTGGTATTGGGCTGCATTTGTGACAGGTGCCTTTGGAAAAGTAGCAGCTTGGTCCCAAAGGCATTGATATGTGAATACAGTTGGCTTACCACTGCATTTTGCCCCTGAAGGCTCATGTTCAGCATGTTCAGATGTCGTGTTATGTCAACTAAAAATCCAAAATCAGCCAGCCAAACAGGATCAGATAGCTCTGGCATCGGTTGTCCTTTTTTGCCAAGAATTGTCTGATTTCCTCCCTAAGAGAGTAGAAGCGCTGCAGTGCTGACCCCTGACTGAGCCATCTTACCTCGTTGTGATACACAAAATTTCCGTATTCAGCCTGGATGTCGAGTAGAAACTGTTGAAACTGGTGGTGGCACAGGGCTTTGGAGCGAATATAATTAATAGCCTTCGTCACCGGTTTCATAACATGATCATATTTCAGATGTTTGGCACAGAGAACTTGTTGGTGAATAATACAATGGAGTTTTATAGCTTTGCCTCCATCGCTGACTTTGTTACAGACTAGGGTTGATAATACACTTTGCTTGCCAGCCATGGCAGGTGCACCATCCATAATAATCCCAGTGACTTTATTCCACGGTAGTTTCATGTCATCTACGGCGGAACAAACAGAAACAAATAAATCTCTTCCTCTTGTTTGGTCCTTAAGGCTCTGGAGGTCAAGTAGCTTTTCACTCACGTTCATGTCATTGTCCACTCCTCTCAAAAAAAATCAATAACTGAGCGGTGTCAGATGCATCCATGCTTTCGTCGCAGGCTAACGAAAAAAAAGTCAAACTCCACTCCTTTTGCCTCTAACTGTCTCTTAATATCAGATGAAACGTCTTCAGTTCTCCGTACCACAGTGTTACGAGCCAGGCAAACATTGGCAAACTCTTGCTTCTTCTCAGGACAAATTTTCTCCTCCATTTTCATCACACAGTCTTTAATAAATTCACCCTCAGTAAAAGGTTTGCAGTGCTTGGCAATCAGCGTTGCCACCTCGTAGCTTGCCTTTGTGGCATTTTCATTTGACTCATGGGCTCTTGTGAAAAAGTGCTGCTGTGCCGTTAAAGCAGCTTCCAGTTCCTTCAATTTTTTGTTCCCAGTTAACTTGTTGTAGTTAGCATGTTTCATCTGGTAGCGCCTCTTAATATTGAATTCCTTGAAAACAGCCACAGTCTCTTGGCTAATTAGGCAGACAAAGTTGTTTCATATTTCAGTGAAAAAATACTCCAATTTCCACTTGTCCTGGAAGCGGCGGCCCTCGCTGTCAACTTTCCTTTTTTTAGTTACAGTTGCCATTTTAGAAATGGGCACACAAGCCTTGTGTCATAAGGGTCACGCGGCGAGAGTGCTGACTCAGGTCTACTGCCATCTTCTGGTGAAATATAACCACCAGCCTTGAAGGAGCAGGAGGCAGCAGGGGACAGCTGTGGGAACTGCTGTGCGGTGAAGGGAAAAACGCAGGCTGGCGGGGATGAGCGACAGGCTGAACCAGCGGGAAGAAGAAGCTGCGGGCTGCTCGAAATTTGAAAATGGGCCGCAATTGGCCCCCGGGCCGGACTTTGGACATGCCTGCTCTAAAGGTAAGTAAGTCCCACAGAAGTTAAATACCAACATTCTATAGAATATTAGTCAAGTAATGATGGAATATGACAGCCATTTTCAAATATTTGAATGGCTATCACAGTTTATAAAACAGAGGGTAGGGCCAACAGAAGTTCAAATTACAGAGGGTTTCAACAAAATCAGGGCCTTGCCACAACTCTCAGCTGGAGAAAATGAATGAGTGCAAGGCTAGCTAAACTGAGAACATCCATAGACCACATTTCGTTTATGGGCCAGATGTTTCCCACTCTCTGGATTGTTCTGATCACACAAAGCTGTTTGACTTTTAGAAAAGGACAACAGTTTCTTACAACAAATGACTAGTGACTGACAGGAGAGAATTTAACAATGGGTTTTGTTGAAAATGTAAAAATGCATTTACTGAAAATGTGTATTTCTTTTAAAAAGAATGAGAACAATACATTGGTAATACTCCATTTTTCACTGAGATAATTGATTTTTCTTCTTGAAGAAAATTATTCCCAACCTGTGCCTATAAATACATGAGCTAGAATAAATACTTGTATAAACATAGGCTTCCTTTTAAGATTTAGTTTATTCAAGAAAATATTTATATGACTGGATGCATAGAAACACAAATTAGAACAAACTGGAAGGACCCACTTTGGGACTCATGGAAAGCCAAGATATGCCCTTCTAACTCCCTGTCTGAAGACATGTGGTGAGAGTGATCCCCAAATGGCTATGCCATTCTCTTCTACTACCAGTCATGCAATTTGAACTTACATTACTGATTATCTTGCTCCTTCTATCTAGGACACGTGATGTAAAGTTAAGAGAGATGTGTCTGTCCCTGAAAAGGATAACACTACATTTTATGCATGAGTTCTGTGACTGGATTTCTCCAAGAGGACAGGTTGCTTACCTTTAACTATGGTTCTTCAAGTGGTCACCTGTGAACTCACACATACGGGCTATACACTGCACAGAATAGCCATTCAGAGCATTCAAGACATAAATGGATTCTTACATGGGAGTCCCATTTGCCCTCTCTGCTCATGATCCAGACATGGCTCCCACCTGCCTCTTACATAGTTCTGAGTCTGCTGAAGAAAAGACTGGGTGCTGAAGTGGAGCAGGATGAGTTTTAAGGAATCATTAAGATGATTATTGAGGTGGTAATTGGGCAGACAACCCAATTACAGTTAAGCAATTTGTCTTTCTTTGTGACTCACATTTGGCAACTGAAAAACAAGAGGAAGGAAAAGTCATACTAGATATGTGGGCATCATCCATGATGCACTAAAAAGACCCTCACTATTGAATATGCTGTTCTCTTGGTGGAGTCCTGCAGTATAAACCCAGGAAAGACATTTCAATGGGATACTGACTGCTGCAACCTTGGATCCACAGTTGGCTATGTGGCAGGCTGTGTTAATGTATTGACCTGCTAGACTGTGGACTGCATCTTGGAATATCATTACTAGGATCTTGATATCTTGCAGGAGACAGTTGAAGAAATTTGCTGCTTTTACCCATAAAAATTGTTGATAGGCTGCCATGCATGTCTTGTAGAGGTTACAGTGGAGTAAATTCTGCATTCTAAAAAGTCAAACATCTTTCCTCTGATTCTACAAGTGCAGAGAGGATATTTTAAAATGGGGAGTCTATGGGATGGAGAACTCCAGCCTTCTGAGGAGGTGGACCCAAAGGTCCATTGTCACAATTGTTGAGAGGCCCATTTGGGATCTCTGAGGGAAGAGCACCAGTGTGCTCAGTTCCATAGCACTCTGCCCCCAGGGACAGACTCAGAAGGATACATAAGGAAAACTTTGGGTGAAGAATGTCAGAAAGGGTTAGTATTTCACTTTGTGTATGCTCCAAGACTTGTGTGTAAAATAAAGATGTTTTGCAAAGAAGCCCTAGTGAGACTATTACTATGGGAAGGGAGGAGCACAGCTTACGGCAATCAGGGAGAAAGGCCCATTTAAAAAAAAAAATAGCCAATGCAGAAAATTCTGTGATAATTTTAGAGGATTCCTGTAATTTATTGCCTTTAAACAATCTGCTTTGTTTTTGCATTAGTACTTTTGGGTATTACTGTGTTCAAGAAATAATACTATCTGCCAACTTCAAGACCAAAAAAGTTAATCTTACTAATTAAATTAATACATTTGTATAATAATTTGGATTTTCTTTCATCATTTTTCTTTAATGTTGTTTTAGTTTTTTGCAGTTAGAAACTTCAGAAATCCATATGCACAAAGAACTTTTTCTGATTATTTCTCTTACCAATATATTACATTAAAGCTTTAATTATTTTTTTAAAATTGTTTAAAGACACAATCCAATTAAAATGAAACAGTTTTACATTCCAAGGAAATCAGTGGGAAGGTGGTTAATTAGGTGCTTAACCATCCCACTGTAGTAAATGGGACATAAAAATATTTAGTTTTGGCTGGATTGTGTTCCCTCTTTATGAATATTTCCTTCTTTTTAGTATGTATATTTGTTAGACAAGAAAAATACTGCCCTCCCCACAAAAATGAATCATAACTGAAACCTTTAGGAGGTATTAGCAAAGATTAAGTAGAAAGATAAGAGCAGATTTTGGAAAGAATTGACAATGTCAAGGCTTAGCAACCAAAGAATGCGATAGTGGAGGTTAGGAGGAGAGAATACCTAGATTTATATTTGCAACAAAAGGAGCAGATATACCAGCACTAGATAATGGAACAAAAGGATATATTAAAGCAAATTAAAATTGTAATATTAGTAATATTAATATAGTAATATTAATAATCAGATAGTAAGTGGTCAATGCAACTAACTAAGGCAAATTATCAAGTTTTCCACATTCTGAGATTCTTTCTTTATGAAAGGATAAACACACAGATGAACATATACATAGGTCTTCATTTCCTAGAGATAATAAACCTATTCTGAGCTGTACATTTCAGATCGTGCAGTCGGGGGGGGGGGGGGGGGGGGGGGTCACATGCCAAATAAATATATGAACAAATCTTATACAAAACTGCTTGTCATAGACAATGGTTCAAGCTTACTTTTCTCTCTATCCTTGCTAGCTTTCTATGTATTGGAATGCAGACATGTAATTCTAAGTAATTATTTACTGTCCTTTAACATGTTCCCAGGGAAGTTGACAAAGAATTAAAAAAGAATTAAAATTACAATATAAACAAATTCAGAACAAAAACCATTGAAACACAATTTAAAAGAGGAGCATAAGATGCAATCAGCAGAAATATGTCAGCTTGCGTAAACCATATATGATTAGCAAATACTTGTGAATTATTACAATGGTCCTGAGCAAGAAACATAGAAATCCTGCATGACCTTTTAATGAAAGGATTTCAAAAATGAAGAAGCATTTTCCTCCACAGTCCTGATTCATAATATCAGTAGTAACTTCTAAGTTCAAATATTTTATGGGATTGTTCCAGTTCTTCAACCACTAATTTTGGCACCTTCAGAAAGGATGATAGCTTGTCCAAGTACAGTTAGAATGATCTCTCTGTTAATAGCAATAATGTATCTACCTGTACAAACTGATTTATGCAGCTTCTATCTGCTTATCTGATATTTACAAAAAGACAGATTGCTTACTTGTAACTGTAGTTCTTTGAGTAGTTCATTTATTTAATTTCTATGCTGCCAACACCCAAAGCTTTCTGGGCGGTTCACAACAACATATTAAAAAATATAAAATATGCAATTTAAACATATAAAAACATCATAAAGAGTTGACAACACAAAATTTAAAACCAAATAAACAACAAACTTCCCAAAATAAATGTTAAATATCCCAGTTAGCCCTGTCTTACACCAGCAGACACCAGTAACCAATAAAATGCCCTGCAGTAGAGTTCTTTACACAGTGCTGAAAAGATAGTAAGGTTGGCACAAGGTGGGTCTCAGAAGGAGGCTCATTCCATAACTGGAGGACAACCACTGAAAAGGCTCTTCTCCTTGTTGCCACCAAGCACCCTCAGAGGTAGCAATCAGAGAAAGGCCCCAGAACCTGATTGAGTGTATGGTTGGGAGAGGTGTTCTGTCAGGCATCATGTTCCTAAGCCATGTAGAGCTTTATAGGCCAAAACCAGCACGTTGAATTGGGTTCAGAAGCATATAGGCAGCCCATGTAAGTAAATTAGAATTGATGTTATAAGGTCAGACCATTTGATACTGGTTATTAATCCAACTGCCACATTTTGCATATGCTGCTGCTTCAAATTTATGTTCAAGTGCAGCCCTGTGTAGACTGCATTCAGTAGTCTATCTTAGAGATTACCGGAGCATAGATCACTGATAGCAGGCTATCTCTGTCCAAATAGGGGTGTAGCTGAGCCACCAGCCAAAGCTGGTGGAAGGTGCTCTGATCCACTGAAGCCACCTCAAGTGACAAAGATGGATCAAGGAACACCCCCAATCTATGAACCTGCTGCTTCAAGGGGAGTGCAGTCCCATCTAGAACAGGTTGAATTCCCTCCATCTGGTCAGAGGAACCACCCACCAACAGAATCTCAGTCTTGTCTGGATCTAGTTTCAGTTTGTTTGCTCATATCCAGTCCATTGTCACACCTGGGCACTGCTTGAACACATCCACAGCCTCACCTGCTAAAGATGGCAAGAAAAGAAAGAGCTGTGTGCCATCATCATATTGATGGCAACAGACTCCAAAACTCTGGATGACCTCACCCAGCAGTTTCATGTAGATTTTCATGTAGCATGGGGGTCAAAACCAACCCCTGGGGAACCCCATACAGGAGGATGCAAGCAGCAGATCAATATCCTCCAAGCACTACCTTCTGGAGCCTACTATCCAAGGAATGGAACCATTGCAATGTAGTGCTTCTCACACCCAACTTGGAAAGTTCTCATAGAAGGATACCATGGATGATGGTATCAAAAGTTGCTGAGAGGTCCAGGAGAACCAAAGGGGCATAACCCCCTTGTCTCTCTCCTGGCATAGGTTATTATACCGTGTGACCAAAGCTGTTTGCATGCCAAAATCAGGCCTGAGCCCCAGCTGAAATGGATCCATAATTTAACATATGAAAATGATACAGTTTAGCTGGCAGAAATTAGCAATGAATTGAAATGACTCCTGTTGATGGTGGAAAAAGAAAATGCAGAAGCTGGACTGCTGCTGAATATTAAGAAAACAAAACTCTTGACTATAAAAGAAGTATAAAATTTCAATGAATAAACTGAGTTGTGAAAGTTCTTCTATATCTTGGCCCAGTCACCATGAGAAATCAGAAACAGAATGAGACTTGGAAGGGCAGCAATGAAGGAACTAGACAAGAACATTAAGTGTAAGGATGTTTCACTAGAGATCAAGATCAAACTTATCCATAGTATTATATTCCTGTTCACTGTGTATAGGTGTGAAAGCTGGACAGTGAAGAAAGTGTTGGGAAGAAAATGGGTGCCTTCAAAACATGGTGCTGGTGAAGACCTTTGTGAATATCCTGGATTGACAGAAAGATGAAGTAGGTCCTTGATCAAATCAAGCCAACCAATAGCTTCCAAACAATTTTGGAAGCAAAAATAAGAAAACTGAAGCTGTCATATTTTGAGGACATCATGAGAAGGTAGGAGTCACTGAAGAAACATTCATGCTAAGGGAAATCAAAGTCAGAAGAGGAAGTCCAGATATGAGATGCATTGACTACATAAGAGAAGCAGAGCTGAGCAGAGCTGTGGAGAAGAGGAAATTTTGGAAGGCATTCATTCATGGGATCACCCCAAGTTGGAGACAACTTGATGGCACATAATTATAACAAATTTATTTATTATTGTTCCTTTCCCATGTCTGTGCCAAGAACCCCCAAGAATTCTAGTTTTAAGGGCATCTCTAGGGAACTCAAGCTCTGAGAAATTCTGACTTAATTTTAAATTGAGTCATGACAATAGTATAGTTATACCCTGAGGTTAATAATTTCCATTAAAAAGATATATCCAAATTTTACACCTAAATAGTAGAATTTCATTATTGGAATAATTTGCACATTTTGTGATGCTAAGCTGCATGTAAGATAATGCTACGGAGAGATACTGTCAAAAGCTTAGACAACATTTAAAGAATAAGACAATTGTAGCTGTCTTTACTATATTTATCACTCTTATTAAAAGAAATGTTTTTCATAACATTCTTTCTATTACTAATAGCTTTTTGATTAGCACCTTTAAAATATTTGAATGTTGTATGAGCTGAACATGCCCTTCTTAATAAGGGAAAATGGAGCATGAGCAGCATTTCAAGAGCATGATCACAAATAACTACAGTCAACTTACATCTCCTGTTTGGTAGCTGATCAATTTCCTTTTTAAACGGATTAATCTGTAACACATAAGGCTGCATTTGAAAGTAGGACAAACAAATTTGCCAAAAACACCTTTAAACAAACATGTGATTCTATTTGTCAATGTCAGTTTTTAATAGAGTTCTTTCCTTGTGGACTTCAAAGTGCCTTATTATTAAACTTGACACTTATGTAATTTTGCTATCCTACTGCTGAGTTATCAGGGAATATGAGGAGGATGGCATACCTGACAGAGTATTGCACAGCATATTTAAGTCAGTTTACATCAGATAAATTGATTTACATTTTAAATCAGGAAACATTCATTTTTCAAACTAGTCATCCTATAAAACTGGCAGATTAAAACTGGCTGAGGGCTTTCTAAATGGTTTCAAGCATGGTTATACCAGAAGAAGGCCTTTCCCCATAGATAATAGACTAGGGGCATGACTCTACAGACTGCTGTATGTGTTAAGTTGTTGTTGTTTAAGATTAAATACCAGCTGAGGAGCAGGGATGATCATTGTTACCATAATGTGCAGAGAGGAGCCATCAAAGCCTTCTTTCCCCAACTGCAAACTCAAAACAATGTGTCTCCTTCTATCCATCAGTTAGGGAAAAAACCCTCCCACTGGTTGTACTGAAGTTGGGCCTTAAGATTTTGAGACTAAAAGCAATTAATTATTATATTGTGCCCTAAGCCAGACAGAGGGATACATAACAGCAGAAACACCCTTAGATTACTTCATCAAGGTGTTTTTGTCTTATTTTTACAGATTTGTACGAGTTATTTCAATACTATTTTATCTGTAGTAACAGAAAATAAATATTCATGCATTCAAGGATCAAAATTACTCAGTTTAGAAGTATTTTGCAGGCATGAAACAATATTGCAGTGGGAGCAGAAACAAATATGGATTTATAATGACATACTAAATACTGTAATTAGACCTGGAGTAACAAGAATGTGAACACAATGAAAACTGTAGTCCTCATTTGCATATGTGTAGCTCAGTTAATTGTAGTGAGCTTGTAGATAGATAGTGGTACAAAACTGGTCCATTTGTGCAGGAGACAGTCTATCATTTGTCTTATGCAGAAATTCCAAGATAACTGTCAGGATTTTGCCAGGCTAACAGACCTTGTTGCCTCTGAACCAAAGTCTATTTCAACTTTATGTTATGTAGAATTGAATACAGCTGTGGGAAAATGGCTGCCATAACAGTGTATCACTGTCCAATTTTTGACTAATTATGGGTGAAAGGAGGGGCCAATAGTCAGTATGACATCAGTCAGCTGCATGTTCACCCTTGAACTGGTTTCTAAGTTATTGCCTAAGAAATATTTCATGGGAACTGAACACAAGGAGAGGAGAGTTGTTTATTGGGTGTATTCCAGCTCACAGTCACTATCCAGAGGGACTCTACTCTGTTGTACTGAATGTCTATGTGACACATACCCAAGTGGCATAAGGGAGAAAAAAGAGGCAAGCTATTGATCAACCAATTTGGTCAGAAAGAATCAGCAGGGTGTTGGAAATGGATGAGCCCCTCATCCCATCCTTGCACTGGTTTCAGTGGGAGAGAGGCAGCTATAGGCAAGAGGCTCAGTACTAAGGCCTCAAAGGTGAATGAGGAGGGACTTTGGATATAGTGGATTCCACCATCAGAAAGTCTTTATGGGGCTTACCACTGGCAGGGGTAAGAAAAATGTCCGTTGTATGATCTTACCATGCACTTACTCTGCAGCTTTCAGCTGATTTCCCTGTTTACTAGAGAATCAGCTTGTGGGCATGCACTCTTTCATGAAAGAAAATAAAGAGAAGCAGGAGGAAGTCCGTGCTTGTGCAGCAGCTTGGGTGCTACAAGCAGGATGTCTTTTTAACTAGTCAGATTCCCAGTTGGCTAAATGAGCGTGGGCCAGAAAAGGGGGAGATCAGAATGTGAGTTTGTACAGGGCTTCACCCAGAGCTAAGGCCCATAAAAGAGGGCTCTCCATTGCAGCAAGGCCATTGCCGACTTCACCCACCCATATCTGGTGGATATCTTGCAGTAAGCACACATTGGTTGCTGATTACTGAGCTTTGGAAGGAATTTTACCAACTCTCCAATTGGCAAAGGTTTTGCCTTCTTCACTGCAAGGTTATTTCCATATAAGTTGATCTGTGCAGTTAGATCACATAAGGACAGGGAATTCTACTTGCTTCAGGTCAAAACTCTATGAGCCTGATAGGCATTGGGTCAGTTTGGGAAAGGGGGTGAATTTGAGCTCCCTGATCATAGTGAGACTCCCCTTAAAGGAATTTGGGGGTGGTAAGACCAGGTGAGATAGTGGTGAGATAGTGGTTCATGTTAGTACTATGCACTGTAGTGGGTCCCTAATGCTGTCATTCATGACCAATGTGCTTGACAGGTAGACCAAGAGGGTTACAGGACAACAGATGAGCTGAGCTAAGATGACAACAGATGAGATGGCAACAGATGAGATAGGATCCATGCTCTAAGTCTCCACTAGTGGTGTTCAGGGGGAAATCAGTAAAATTGTGGCCAACTGAATAACCCATTTAAATATTGTTGTCTGGTTTGCTCCTTTCATTCACCACATGGTCTGAATTAGATGCTGTATCACACAATAATGACCATATACCTTGATTACTTCTAAAACTCCTCTAATTTCTGGGATTTCACATTATTTGCTCCTATTAAAGTTTTTCTGAGGCGCTTCATAGGAACCAAGTTATATGAAATTAAAAAAGCCTGATCTGGGTACATAAACAAAAAATGCCACTACCTTCACTCTTGGAATTCTTGCAGTATTTGAGGAACTGATAATTCCATAATTCAGCATTCTTTTTGGCTTCACAAAAAGCTTCATAAATAATATAATTCTTTCCTCTTTAATTGAAAGAAACACTGTTATAATCTCAGTAAAGCCTATTAATTTCAAAGGAAAAAGAAAGCCAAATTATTTAAAAAGAATTCAAAGACATTAAATAAAAAGGCTGAACCTTGGTGTTTTGTTTTCCTACTCATCTTATATACCTTGATATTCTTCAAATTCACCCCTCCGATTGTTATTGTAACTAAGAACAGATAGCCCAAAGGTCCAGACCTCCAAATGTTACTCTCAAGATAGCTTCCTAATGTGCTGCTGTAATGGAATTCAGGAACAGGTGGCTAATAAATTAACCAAAGGTATGCAATCTATTATTGACTGGCACCATTCCAACCACATAGCTCTCATATGACAGCTTGTTTCATGTAAATTTTATTGTATTGCAGGTTTCATTTGTCACCAAGGGACTGGCTTGTTAATGGAGAAAAAATGCAAATGATATTTTATCCTTTAAGCAGTACTTGCTAAACAAAAGACAGGTATGCTGTGTTTTACTTACTGTTTTTTCTTACTGTGCTCCCTTTTACATTGTAAATTAATGAGAAAGTGAGATAAGACAAAAATATTTAGTTCAATTATCCACTGAAAACATGCAAATGTAAGTCTCTTCATTGTGCTGTTCTATGTCCAAGTCCTATGTTCTGTCCAGGTCACCAATTCACAGCCTAGATACTACCAAGGGTTGTTACGAGTATAAAATGGGGAGAGGACCATATTCAGCACTTTCAGCCTCTTAAAGCATAGGTGAGAAACAAAGGTTATATACAAATATGAGCAACCTTTAAAATGTAGTTGCTGCTGGAATACTTCCATATCTTTCTATAGTATACAAATCAATACCTATCACAACAACCTAAGCAGACTATGACATTCTGGATGACTCTTCTTATCATTATATGGAGTCTTCTGCAATAACGAGAACTAACTGAGAACTGAGATCAGTGAGAACTGAGTTAGGAAAGTACATAGGATACTAAAGTCAACTTATGCTGTAGTGCTTATATTGAAATGCAGAGATTTTGTATGCAACTAAAACACAATGCCTCATTATTAGCTGCTAGTACCAGGCACTAAGTAGAAATTCAAATAAGTTGCTAATATTGTGCCTTGAGGGACAGCTTGTTAAATTCCAGAGGCAAAAGCCAATTGTGACTTACACATTTGCCTCTTATTTGAACTCATGAGAATTCTCTGAACTAGGCCTGAGTGGGTCATTAACAATGAAAGTCACATCCCAGATCAAGATCAGAGCAGAAGATATTAGCCTACAAATGAACCTCAAGGCAGTTTAAGGTGTCTCCATGGTATCTTTCAGCAAAAACCACACTTTTTTTTGTAAAGCACTTTGGAACTGTAAATTACAGCTATTTTGCTGAGGCTTTTACAACCCTTAGATTTCAAGGCATTTCAGATTATTTTATGGAAGAGAAGACACAAAAGTATGCACACTTAAGTCCAACTACTTCCAGCTTCTGCACTGTTAGCTTTTAGATTTGTTTAAGAAATAAATGCTGAAGCATTATCTAGCTTTGCAACTATTTGTTGCTTTAATCCACTTAGATGTGTTTATTCTCTAAAAATAGAATTCATAACCTATCACTATCCTGGAGTAGTGGTTATTGCTACAATATCAATGTTACAAGAGAAGAGTTCATTGTTGCATTTATGAACATCTACTTTTAATTTTGTAAGCAAGTATCTTTTTGATTTAGGACTGGTTTTTGGATTTAGGCTACTATCCTATATCACTTACCTGGAATATGAACTCAATGGTGCTTATTGATTAATAGACTTGGAAAGGATTACAGAGCAAACAGCAAATCCAAAGAGCTGCCACTTGATTAAAAATCTTGGAAAAATCTCATATTGTAAATATCAAATCTAGTCCAACTTCTTCCAGGTGCAGAGATCCACTACTAAGGTAGCCATTCAACCACTGCTTCAAAGCCTCTAACAAAAGGAAGTCTGAGGCAATGTCTTTCATTGCTAACAACTTAAACAATCAGGAAGTTGTTTCTATTCTTGCTGTAATTTCAATCTACTAATGTGGATGTTATCCTCTGGAGAAGAATGCAGCCAGGAGGAGACAGCTATTCCTTTCAGCTATTGCCAGAGCTAACATGGGAAGGAGAGCCTGAGTCATCACAGTCTGAGAAACTTTCTCTGGAAATTGGTCAAGAGGAAGACCAGATGGAGGCAGGCAAAAGGTTATCACCTAGACAAGGTGGATGAATAACAAAACATGCACTTAAATGGAGTTTCTGAATCTAGGTTGAAAATTTCCATAGGGCTAGACTGACAGGTGAGGAACTCTAGCTGTTCCATCCCTGCATAAGGCAAAAGAGCTTTGATACAATGAAACTGGTACACTGGTACCTTGGCCCATGAACTTAATCTGTTCTAGGACTCTGGTCGCGACCCAAATTGGCCATGAGCCAAGTCAAATTTCCCCATAAGGGTCAATGTAAATAAGGTTAATCTGTTCTGTAACTATTTTTTTTACTCTCAAAAATTTGAAGCAAACTGACAAGGAACAAGAAAGATCGCAGCCATCTCCCTTCCCCAGTGATTGTGTGTGTGTGTGGGGGGGGGAGATGGGCACAATTGTGGGTGTGCTGGAGGGAGGTGGGCAAGGGGGGAGGCTGGTGTGGGTGTGCTTGAGGAGGGAACACGGGTGCAATCATGGCCATCTCCCCCGCCCCCCAGCATGAATGTGGCCATCTCCCCCCACCGCCAGCACAACCATAATTGCGCCTGGGCAGGGAAGGTGGGCGTGCTCATGATCGTCACCCGATGCAGAGTTCGCAACCTGCAGCAATTTTTTAATGAAATTTCTGTTCGCAATCCGTGAGTTGAGCATCCTTTATAGTCCTTTGTCCAAGTTAAGTTAAATAAAACTGGGCCCAGGACAGAAGCCTGTAGCAGTTCATTTTATTTATTTATTTCTGGCTTTTATATACCATTCATTCAGCAAAAATGCTCTCAGAATGGTGTCTCTTGTCATTTCTCTACAAGCTGACAAAAAAGAGTGGGTGACCAATCTAATATCAGAATCATCTAGAGTAATGTAGTCTATGTGTTACCAGCTTGCCAACCATGGGGGATGTTGTAAAAAACCTTGATGAAATCAAGATATACTAAGTTCACAGTAGTCCCCTGATGTATCTATTGGGCTGGTAAATAAACAAAAGAGATAAGGTATGCTGGCATGACTTATTGAGACAACTGCTTGTTGTTTGTGATCACAGAGGGCCTTTTCTCCTAAATACATTTAGACTGTGAGTGTACAGATTTGTTCTAATTTTTTTCCAGTTACTGATGTCAAGTCGGCTGGCTGGTGGTTGCCCTTTTTAAAGATGAATGTAACGTTTGCCCAATTTCAGTCCTATGGCACTTTACCTGCTCTTTTAAAATTTTCAAAAAATATAGGGAGAAACTCCAAGAGTACTCCTGCAAGTTACTTTAGTACCCTAGGATGCAATTAGTCTGGCACTGAGGACTCCCATTCTATCTCTTTACGTTGGTTCAGATTTCTTCCCATCATCTTTTTAGCTGATTAATTATCAATAAAAATATCAGCAGAAATTTATCATTATGAGATACAAATCTCTGTGTGCAGGCAAGGGATTTCAGAGTGTTTCAACTACATTTTATTGACCGTGAACAACCACCTGTTTTGTTTCTGGGGTTGTAATCCTAGGCACAAGTTTCATGGTAAGTTCTGTTTAACACTATGGGACTTCTAATGTGTGTGTATATCACATCAGCATTCTGCAGTCTCAACCCATTCAAAAGGAGAGCCTTGTCATTTCTTCCTCCAATTGTCACAAATAATCCATAGAAATCTATGGCACTTTACCTGCTACCACTTTCTTTCAGAACACAGCAGAAGGTGAATGAATTCAGAATTTGACAGTTTATGAACAAATCCGACTAAAGGAGTTTGCAAATGGCATCTTAGTCCCAAGACTCTGAAAAACTGTGCCATAGATTTTGAGAAACAATATTAATTCTTTCATACAGTCCAGTAATAAGGTGGTTCAGCAGATGGTGGCTTCCCTGACTCATTGCCATTGTTGGGATGTGTGTATCAGGCACTATAAGTAGTTACTTGACCCCATCACCTGTCATATTAAATTGGCTTTCCAGGGCAGAATACCTCTGTTAAACAATAGAGAACAAGAGTAAATATATATGAAATAGAAGTAGAAGAGTTATCTAAAGAAGAAAATTAGATGCATTTCTATAATGCTTTTCTCTTTATATATTTTCTATTCTTTTTTATTAAAGGAACTCATTCTGCTTTCCAAGTAAAGCAAACACAACATGAGCATTAGAATTTTGCATTAGTTGAAGTTTGGGTCTGTTAAAGATCAGTTACTAAGTGTCAACCTTTTTTTTTTTTTTTGTGAATGACTGAAACTAAAAGGTTACATAATTGTTAAAAATGTCAAGGCTTTATTTGTCCAGGATAGGAAATTTTTATCAACAGTTAGAAAGTCATATAAATAGGGTCTTAATACTGTTACTGCATTTAATTTCTTTAAATAGTGAATTTATTGAGTTATTTCTTTGACACACATTGATTTTAAATGTTCTGCCTTATCATCATAAGGGCTGGCAGGCTAAAATTACTAGAATACTGGAAAACAAGACTCTTGTAGATATCACTCTGTGTCACCAATATTGAACAGCTCTCCTCTATTATCTCATCTAAATAGTTCTGACTTTTCATAAGAAATGTTCAGTTTAAAAATGAATGCCAGCCTAGACCAAAGAGTTATAAAAACATTGAGCCTTATTATTGCCAGAGGAATTTTCCTGTGAACTCACCCATGTGAGTTGGCCAATGTCTTTTAGTCAATAGGGTGGGGTGGAGGGCTGGCATTCAAAACATTGGAAAATGAACTGACGGGAACCTGTACTTTACATTTGAACCAAAGTACAATGCATACGGCATGAATGCCTATGGAAGTGGAATTAAATAACTAAATAGACATCGAAAGCTGTAAGTTAAAGTGTTCTCTATTCAAAACTCTGAAGTGAGTTCCAAACCCAGCAAAAATATCTGTGCACTTCTTAGTCTGAGGGTTTCTTCAAATTGGCTTGAGGCTTGTCCTACCTTAAGGGAATATCAGGTTGTACAAGCTCCAAAGAAATTTTAAGCCTCAAATATTTTTACCGCAACAGAGAAATCCAACATCCGGTCTGCCTGCTAGGGATGAAAAGTGCCTCTGCTGGCAGAGAGGCACTTTAGTGATAGGAGTCACTTCTGTTTCTCTGGTCCCCATTACAACTGAAGGAAAATTTCATGGTCATAGATCTACTGTTGATGATGCTTCTTCTGCTAGTAGGCCTCAAAATGAGTGTTCTAAAGGGGAGGAGGAAATTAATAGGAATTTAATTCTCCTTAGGTTTTCAACTGCCATAGAAATGTTTATCATTATGAGATATAAATCTCTTGTGTGCAGAAAAGGGATTTCAGGGTGTTTCAATTACATTTGACAGAACACAGAAAAGAAAAGCAGGTATGGTTTCCTCACCCCACTGTCTTCTTGCACACGCTGGCAGGCAGTTCACTCCCTACAAACCTCCTTTAGGAATGTACTGTCCAATGTCAGTAGTCTTTCTTAAAACTAGAGTTCCCACATTTCCTTGTAGGAAAACCATAACAGTCAGTTTTCCTTTATAAGTTTAGATGCTTTTTCACATGCAGTACTTTGATCAGTAGCCATCCTAATGTGAATAGAATACAAAGAATATCTGTACTCCCCCCACTGCAGAACCTACTATGAAGCAAGACAAATCACTCGCCTTACATGGCAGATTGTGGGGAGCAGTGGTGGGGGAGACACCTCAAAGAATACTGTGTGTGGGCCCTTGGCAATGGAATCTGAAAAGCAACCATGGCTAGAACCACTAGTCCTGTTTCAATTGGTTTTCTTTATATTGGATTGAAGCAGAGTTTAGACAAGTTGGGTCCCATCTAATACTGCTGCCACCATTTTCCATGGTCTGTCAATGTCTATAAAACTGGGAGAGGAAGAACAGGGTAAATGCAGTCTTTTCACTTGTATGGTGGTTGCTGTAGTTGTGGGTAGACTGTCTGAAAATTCTTATGGATTTTTTTCCTATTTGTCTTACTTTCCATACAGTTCTAACATAGAAATGTCATGTCCCTTCAGGGCAAGGGGTGGGACAGCAATAGAGTCTTAATACCTGCCAGAAATTTCTCTAAGATAGGGAGGGCAGTTGCTGTTTCTTAGTTGATTTGCATAATCTTTCCTCCTGGCTAGAAATTATCTCCTTGCAGTTGCTGTTGCTAACCCCTTGTGCAATCACATTAAGATGCTGCTGTTTTGGCAACACAACTTGATTACGCTTCCCTAAAGCAGGAAAAAATCTTGGACCAGCCATGTGATCCAGCTCGAAGCAACTTTTATAATGACAAGGAAGGCTGACGGAGGGGGCAGAAAGGGATAATGAGAAAGGCTAAAACAGACAGATCTCAAAGCCTCATTGCAAAAATGACATGTCTCTTTGTCCTTCAGTTCTTGGGCTAGCTGGAATAAGGGAGCACTTCCACTTCTAAATTCTACAGACCTACACACAAACTAATTTGTGGACTGGCAGAAATTTTCAGCATACTCAGGAAAGTGAGTAGGCCTAAATTTTAACAAATGCAGAATTCTGCATACCATTCTTATCATGCCTTTTTCTCTCAAAGTAGGGATCAGTCACCTATTAGACCATAATGGAAAGGCATGTCCTATAAAGGATAAATCTTAAATCTTCACTTGAAATTAAATCTTTAGTTTTGCTAACTACTCAGATAGCCTCGGCTATTGGGCAGTATAAAGATGAAACAAACCAGTAAGTAAATAAATACATTTGTTTTCAGAGAATACGCAGAATCTTAGAAATAGTACAACTTTCTACTAAGACTATATTCAAATGAGTAGAAACACTAATACATTTTGAAAAGAGAGTTACATTGTGTTGAATCCTAGTAAATAACTGGAAATCCATGGAATCACCATGTTCTACATGTCCTACTGGAATCTTTTGGATATAGGTCCATAGAGTGTGCAAACAGTGTGCAATCTGCCACAACATTGCTAGTGCTAACAAAGAAAAGGAAAGTATTAGCTAGAATATTTTATTTCCTGTGTATACTGTCAATGAATAACATCACTAGCTATTGGCTAGATGGAGAAATATTTGTTTATTATTGGTTTAAAAGTACTATTATTTAATTTTTAATTAAGAATTTATTCCTATAAGAGAGCACTGAAATTTCACCAAGATAAATTTTGTTAAACAATATTTTGCTTTTTATTATTTTGATCAGAGTTTAGATACATAGTGAATATATCCAAGGCAAAAAATAAACTGACTCCAAAATGTGTTAATAAAAGGGACATAATGCACAGAATCAGCAGTTTTTCATTTCACTTTGCTCGGAGATACAAAATTGCCCAGTGCCTGACTTACATATGAAAAATTGATGTGGACAAAGTATTTTAGCTTAAAGTGTGTCATTAAGTTGTCACTGTAAGGCTTCACTGGAAAATCTCCAAACAGATCTTACAGTAACTTCCTTCTACAATTCAGGTATTAATAAATGCCTTAGTTCTCATCCAGTGTAAGAATCTTCTTCTGATTAAGCAGATTGCTCTGACCCATTTGTACATATTTGTAGGCTGCTGACTTGTTTATTCCATTCTTTCTAATGTGTCTACAATCAATCAAGACTGGTGGCTCCAATGTTAGTTGGGTAGTATATCCACTTGGGCTTTTAGTCCAAACATTTCAGGAACTATTCATAGTGCTGAGCCCTATGCCATGGACAGTTCATTTAAAGTTCACACTGAAAGACAGAGTGGATATACTCCCTCACTGACACTGGAGCCACCAGCCATGGCTGCAGGGCAAGATAGTGATGTGAACATTTTTTAAACTTGAGCTTGTCAAGGTTTTTGATGTTATCCTATCTCATGTTCTTGCCATGTTGTAAAGGGTTGTTTGTTTCTATATAATTTTGTGTGTTCTTCAGCGTACACTTTTCCATACATATATGTATATATAGAGTATGCATTTTTAAAAGTCTGCACTTTTCTCCCATTTATTAAAGTGGGGCTGTATACATGTTATTTCTGCCTTCTCTTGTACATCACTTGCTTGTTCAAAAGGTTTGCTTTACTAAAATAAAATGTCTCTGCAAGAGAGACTTTTTAGTCCATTTTGCAGGGTTGTGGGGGGGGGGGAAACAAATGGAAAAAAACCATTCATTAGTAAGACTTATTCTAAATAAAATTACATTTTCAAAATAACCCTTTTTAACATGGCAGCTAAAACCCTCCCCCCTCCCCATTACACCTCTGGATTGCAGTTATGGGTAATAGAACTGCCAAAAAAAAAAAAAAAAGATTGATAGCAACTAAGACTTTTTTATTACTGACAATTGCAGTGCCTGGGCAGATTTTAGGCAGAGTCAAGACATGGATCTGACTCAATGTCATGGCAGCAAATAGTGATTAATTAGTTCATGATTTCCCATGCATGGGTTGGACACATTTTACCATCATGCTGCATAAACGGGGGGGTCTTCAAAATATTTCTGCACTTTTTTTGAGTGCAATTTACAAGTTTCACAGCCTTCACCACAGCATGAGAACTCTTATACTAAACTGCAAGGGCAGCTGGCTTGCCAGACAGACTAGTCACATGGCACCCTCAGGCATGACCAATTACTATTCTTCCCACCCTCACCATTTCCAAAGAAAATATAAAAGTGCAGAAACTTCTTGAAGACCCCTCGTACAGTCTCTGATCAGGCAATTAGAAGTTATACTTTATGTCCAAACCAGGACACTATAGGTTGATCATGGATTTAACAGTTAACCTACAATGAGGTTAATTGTGGATTGTATAGCCTGTGATGAACTTACAGTGTCTAGGTTTGCAAATAAAGAGGGTACATATGCAAAATGGTGGTGGCTTATGCTTGGCATGCACTGTGGCACAATTTTCCACCATTATGTGGGAATGGACACCATATAAAAGCTACACAGAGAGAGAGAGAGAGAGAGAGTTGGAAAGGGAGGGAGAGAAGAGAGAGGATACATAGTACACTGTTGATGTTAAAATGTGTATGCATTTAAAAGGTTTTTTTGCTTTCTTTCATCAACTGCCCTTTGCAATGAATCCTTTTGAGTTGTTACTTTTAATATTGTGTTATAATGGCTCTCATTATCATATAGTTCTTATACTGTAGTATAGTATAGTATAGTATAGTATAGTATAGTATAGTTGTAGCAATGCATGAGGCTTTTTGTTCTGGTTTGCCCAGATGTAAATTTAAACTTTTCTTGCCTTACAAAAAAAAAAAAAAAAAAATGAAAAAACTAGAAAACTTGGGAGAGGCTCTGGAGCATGACACTGTGAACACAATGTACAAACGTTCTCAAGTGAGCGATCATGAGTGCACAAACAAGCAAAAAAGGGTAACTGCTATGGCTCTCTGCAGATAGTTATAAAAATGCAGTTTGCAAAGATGCACATACCTCAAAAGTCTTCTTCTAATCAGTGATGCTGTCATATAATATGAAGTTTCAGCAAATGGTTATGGACACATTACTAACAATCTCAAATATATGCATTATATTAAACAGATATATTACAAAATTCCAAGTATATTTTATTCCACCTGAACAAATACAATAGAAATGTAAAACTACTCATACTATCAGTCAAAATGCAAAAAGAGTAGCAAGTACAAGACATTGTGCAATCTGAAGGTACTAAATGATACCTACATTTTCCCCACTAGAAATAAATCTATTAGTTGCATTTTAAGGGCAGATAAAGCTTTTGTTGTGGGACAACACTACCTCCTTCCTTAGGGTCACACACTCCAGATCCTTGGGTACTTTACTCCCAGCTGACATTCAGATATGGCAAGAATGGTGTGATCATTGGGTACATTTAGTCCATTAGCCTCCTAGGCTGCAATCCTATAATGCTTACCATCTTGGAGGAAATGGAGGTGAACTCACCGGGTCTTTTTCTGAATGGGTATGTTTAGGATTGTCTGTCAGCCTTTTTGTATGTTCTGTACATTAACAATTCCTGCAACCACTTGAGGGCAGCTGGATTGCAACAATGAAAAGCAGAGCTGTTCTGAACTTCCATGGAAAAGATTCTCTTTTCTGCTGGCTGCAAAGTCTCCACTGTTTATAGACGCATGCTAACTGTCAGAACTGGCCAGCAACCACCTCAGGACAAGATACAATGGGCCCTGTAAAAGCCTCCAGAAGTTCTGAGTGGTGGCTGCTTGCCCACTCCTTGGAATTCCAGGACTGCAACAGGATGTAAAAGAATGTGGAAACAAAGCTGTTTAGACAAACCACTGGGAGATGGAACTTTGGTATTAGAATTATTGTAATAAGTGATCTATTTGGTTATTTCAACTCCATACAGTGATGGAATGGAAGCAGTAGTCAAGCTTCTTGGACTCTATAGACTTTGATCTGACACAGTTGACTACTTTGACATTCAGTTTTGGGGAATGAAAATAAATATTTGTACTATATTGATCATAAAGATCTTTTCACATTCCTGATATATTTTATATACTTCATTAACTATAGCCTCACAGCATCCAGAACAGATATACACTTAAAAATATTATTACAACTCTATATATTCTTATCTAAATATGTGATTTGTTGTATAAGCCTATGCATATCTAACCCGTGTTGTCTAATGGTTATATTATTGTATTGAAGCTTTGGAAATCTGGTTTCTAGTCCCCACTTGGCCATGAAGCTCATTGCTTGACTTTGGGCCAGTCTCCAGTAACCTACATTATAAGGTTGTTGTTAGGAGGATAAAATGGAGAGGAGGAGAACCTTGAAAGTTGCCCTAGATTCCTTGCAATAGGAAAGATGGTGGACTATAAATGTAATGTAATAGTAATAATTATATCTCCTGACTAAGAATGTATAGCCACATGTATTGCCCTGCTATTGAGTTACCTTTTATCTAAGAGCCTACTGTCTAAGAGGCATTCAGTTTTGGGGAAGTAAAATGAATGAGATACTTTTTGGTCTATAGCAGGGGTTGGCCACACATGGCTCTTGAATCCCTCTGCTGTGGCTCCATCACTCACAGCTGCCGATCTGTGACACGTGCCCGTACAGCACAGCCCCCGATCTGCAACCCGTGCCGGCACGGCACAGCCCCCGATCTGTTTCATAAATGCTACACACTATAGTTTTTTTATACATAGCATGTATGTGTATGATACATGAAATGATATATGCAGTATTATTTTCATTTTAGAGGTCAAAAGAGTTTTGCGGCTCCCGGTGTTTTCTTTTCTGTGGGAAATGGGTCCAAATGGCTCTTTCAGTGTTAAAGGTTGCCGACCTCTGGTCTATAAGGTCTTAGTCCCTTAAAGAATTATTGTTCATCTTATCACTTGCTTCAAGAGCAGTTTACAGTGACTCATTGGTAACACACACTCACATCTATAGAGTCCAGGTACAAGAACTCTAATGTTTCTTCCAAGTTATACATTTATTTCTAGCCTAGCTACTGTATTTTTAAAGGGTAGTCACATTTGCTGGAGTATCTGCAATCAGCTTATGTCTACCACATCAATTATCATCTTTAAGAATGATATTCCATTTTTTCAATATGTCAGACCTTTTGTTGGTGAAAAACTGAACACTAGCTTTATGCCGCCTTCTCAGTCAGCAACCTAGTATTTATCCAAGCTAGCAATTAACTAATTTGTCACACTTAGATTGAAACAGAGCATGCACTGATGATTAGCACCATAGTCATGGTTTTGTGTGAAGTTGCCAGCAGCAGGCTCAATTTATCACTTATCACTTGCATTCTCATGCCAATGATTTTAGGCTTTAAGAGTTATAGATTTTTTTAAAAAGCAAAACAAAATTAAAATATATAGTGAAAAGTCGTTTTATAAATGGATGCACTGTAGTTAAATCCCAGTGATATAATTCAAGGAAACAATTTAGTGTTCCAAACAATTTCTTCCCCTCTGAAACATATTTTCATTATAGCAATAAGCCACTTCAGGGAGGCCCTAAGGGCAGGCATTAAAACATACCCTGAGTACATATTGAAACTGGAAGCCTACAGCAGGTAATGGTTAATCAAGAGAAGCATGGTATATTTCTGCCACTGTCTACCCACCATTCTCTTAGGTCATGATGTATATTTTGATTTTTTTTAAAGTATGGATGAAATAGCTCTATAAGTGAACTAAATTATATGTCAATTTTCATGTGCTTTTGATGGCATTTTTTTCCTTGCTATATTCTAGGAATGACCCTATATTCTAGGATATTCTAGGAATAACCCTATAGCTAAATTATTTATTTCATCCATACCTGTATTTCTCAGTTCCTTGGTATGATGCCATCCTGTCCCAAGGCCCTCATTTGCATCAGCTGAACAGTGTATTGTCAAAGAAAGGCACCCTCTCCAAAAACAGTTTTGCTGTCTGAGCTACGACGATCAACAACTCGATTTGCTACATGGCTTCCTCTCTCATGGATGCAGGCAGCTTTTCTTTCCATTTCTTTCCATCTGCCTGTCCACAAATGTGTGAATGAACACTAGGAGCTGATTTTCTTGGTCATTTCTATGACCAACAGCACCTTGCCATAACAACCTGCGCTGTCGAACACAGCATGGGGACAGAGACACCGCCACTGTCATTTGCGCCGCGGAAGAGACTCCGCACTCTCGCCCTCGCTCCCTTTGCCTAAGCAGGCACAGGTGAGAGCTGTTCTGTGTTGGGGGCGGAGCTGCTGCGGGCAGGGCAAGTGGAGCTCTTTTCCTGCTGTGTGCACCCAGGGACCCCTGGAAGACTCATGCCGGACATCGTGTGCTGCCATTTGGGGCTGCATGGGACTGGGCTGGGCCAGAGACTCTGCCTCTTTCTGTCTGTCTGTCTGTCTGTCTGTCTGTCTGTCTGTCTGTCTTTCTTTTTCTTCTCCTTTTGAGCGATGGTGGATTATTTGGTTTTAACTTGGGATGGTTTTACCTGGGGAGTATGAGGGCACCACCACTGGGGTGGTGATGGGTAGGGAGAGGTATGGCATTGGGGTCTAACTGGCCAGCATAGGAGAAGGAAGTACTGATGTTTGATACCAGTCCCCTCTTCTGGTTACTCCCCCAAGCAGAAGGATCCTGGCAGCAATGTTATCTGCCTCCTGGGCCTGACGGTGTTGCTGTTGAATGCCAGGTCAGTCCATAACAAGACATCCCTCATTCATGACTTGATCTTGGATGAGTGGGCTGACCTGGCATGTATTACTGAGATGTCTCCCTCACACCCTAGGCGGGTGAAGGGGGGAGATGTCTCCCTCACACAATTATGCCTGCCCAGATACTTGGTACAACACCGATCACACCCAGAGCGAGGGGTCGCATTAATTCACCGAGCCGACATTCCCCTCACGGGGCTTCCTGTCCCTTCGAGGACAGGTCTTGATGGTTTGTACCTGATGTTGGGCGATCGAGACAGATTAGGGACTCTGCTGGTGTACCGTGCACCCTCCTGCCCAGCAGACTCCCTGCCTGAGCTGACAGAGATCATGTCAGATCTGGTGTTGGGGACCCCCAGGATGTTGGTCCTGGGGGACTTCAACTTCCATGCCAAGGCACTTCTATCCGGGGCAGCTCAGGACTTCATGACTTCCATGGGGCTGTCTCAACATATCACTGGTCCAACCCATGAAAGAGGTCACACGCTTGACCTGGTTTTCTTGATGGGGTGGGAAGAGGGTGGCCTGGAAATGAAAAACTTGACCATAACTCCTTTGTCATGATCAGACCACTTCCTCATGAGGTTTGTGCTCAGGGCTGATTCCTCCCTCTGGAAGGGTGCAGGCCCTATTAAGATGGTCCACCCTTGGAACAAGATGGATCCAGATGGATCCAGATGGATTCCTGAGGGCTCTGGGGGATTTTCTGGCTGATAAAAGTTGGCACTCTTGTTAATGTCCTGGTCTATTCATGGAATAGGGAGATGACCAGGGCAATCGACATGATCATTCCTAAGCGTCCTTTCCCACCTAGCAGAGCCTGCTTGGCATCATGGTATATGCCTGAGTTGTGGGTGATGAAGCAGGCTGGGAGACGATTAGAACGCAAGTGGAGGAAATCTCAGGACGAATCTGATCAAACACACTTAAGCTCTCATTATTGAGCCTATGCTGTGGCGGTGAGGATGGCGAAGAGGCAGTTCTCCTCCACTCCCATTGCATCCTCACAGTGCCTTCCGGTGGAGCTTTTCCAAATAGTGCGAGGCCTAACGTATGTTGGCCAGAAAAATGATGTGGTTGCACCTTCAGCAGCCCGCTGTGACGACTTTGCCCAGCATTTTTAAGGAAAAAATCACTCAGATTTGCCACGATCTAGACTCCACAGTTGATACTGTTCCAATACGGGAAGTGTCCAGCACTCTGCCTGGCCCATCTTTAATGGATGAGTTTCAGTTGTGGCCCGATTATGTGGACAAGGTGCTTGGGATGGTACATCCTACCACCTGTCTTCTTGACCCTTGCCCTTCCTGGCTACTTAAGGAGGGCAGTTACAGGATTGGTCCCTGGGTCCAGGAGGTTATTAATGACTCACTGAGGGAGGGCCAGGTCCCAGCCCCCTTGAAGGAGGCAGTGATCCAGCCTGTCCCAAAGAAGGCACCCAGAGGTGGCCACCAACTTTAGACCAGTGGTCAATATTCCATTTTTGGGCAAGGTGTTAGAGCGGGTGGTGGTGGGACAACTCCAGGCACTCTTGGATGAAACTGATTATCTGGACCCATTTCAGTCTGGCTTCAGACCTGGGTATGTACTGAATCTGCCTTGGTCGCCCTGTATGATGACCTGTGCAGGGAGAGGGACAGTGGGAGTGCGTCCCTGTTGGTTCTCCTGGACCTCTCAGCGACTTTCAATACCATCGACCATGGTATCCTTCTGGATAGGCTGGCGGGATTGGGAGTAGGAGGCACTGTGTGGCAGTGGTTCCACTCCTATCTGGCCAGCCAATTCCAGATGGTGGTGCTGGGGGACTATAGCTCTGTGCCATGGCAGCTTTGCCATGGAGTTCCGCAGGACTCTATTTTGTCCCCCATGCTATTTAACATCTACATGAAACCGCTGGGAGAGGTCATCAGGAGGTTTGGGCTGCAGAGTCATCAGTATGGGCTGGATGAGGGCCAATAAACTGAGCCTCAATCCAGATTAGATGGAAGTCCTGTTGGTGGGCGGTGCGGGTCTCCAAGGTGATTTTGATCCAGTTCTGGATGGGGTAGCACTCCCTCTAAAGGACAGGTTCTGCAGCTTGTAAGTACTCCTTGACCCAGAGCTGTCACAGGAGTTCCAGGTGGCGGCGGTGGCAAGGAGTGCTTTCCTATAACTTCTACTGATCCATCAGGTGTCCTTACCTGGATGAGCACTCCCTAGCAACAGTGCTCTGGTAACTTCCCACTTGTACTACTGCTACGCGCTCTGCGTGGGGCTGCCCTTGAAAACGGTCTGGATACTGCAACTGGTACGGAATAGAGCTGCCAGGCTGCTGATGGGGACTGGCCGTTACTCTCACATAACGCCGGTCCTCTACCAGCTCCACTGTTTTCCAATTGAAGTCTGGGCCCAATTCAAGGTGCTGATTTTGATCTATAAAGTCCTAAATGGCTTGGGACCAGGATACCTGAAGGAACGTCTCCTTCCTTATATGCCCTCACGCCCCTTAAGATCTATGGGAGAAGCCCTACTCTGGGAAATCTCTCTAAGAGACGTAAAAAGATCATGAACTCGGAGTAGGATCTTCTCTGCTGTGGTGCCCAGACTCTGGAATGTACCCCCAGAGAGATATGCCTGGCGCTAAGTTTATACTCTTTTCGGCGCCAGGCCAAAACCATTTTATTTAAACAGAATTTTAAAATTTAATAGTTTTTTTAATTTAGTCGCTCTGTCTGTGATTTATTATTTTGTTCTGCTTTATTATTTATTGAAATTGTTGTTTTAATTGTCTTTTAAAATATTGTAAGCCATCCTGAGATCTTGTATAATAGTAGCCCAGTATCCAGCTGATTCTCATTCCTCTCACTTGTGCATGAGAGGTGCAGCAGAGGAGGAATCCACTAAACTGGGCATGACTGCCCACCTGATCCTTGAGCTTCCTGCTCATATATGAGGGAGACTTCCCCCTGGTGCAAAAGAGGGGTGGCAGAAAGAGAATCTGCTAAGGCACATAGCCCATAATCCAGCACTGCTGTTAAGCCAATTCTTGCCCCTGCCACTCATATGTGAGAGGTGCAGCAGAGAGGGAATTTGCTGAGGTGCACAGTCCCTAACCAGGTCCCTTTCCAGCTGATTCTTGCCCCTACTGCTTATAAGTGAAGGGTTGCAGTGAATCAACTGAACAGTGCTGCTTCTTTCCTCAGCGCCACCCAGCTGATTCCACTCCCCTTTTGCCCAAGTGTGGATTAGCACCCTCCCTCCTGCTCTAGCAGTGCCCTCTGTACCCACCTACTTTCCCAGCACAGCCAGCTGATTACCCACTCCTACTTCAAAGATCTTTTGAGCAGGAGATGGGTGGAGCAAGGACACCTCTGATAGTTGTGCAAAATGGCAGCTGTCAGTGGTATTCTCTGGCTAGCTGCTTCACATTCCTGAAGAGAAAAAATACCACAAAAGCAAAGCACTAAAAAAAATTAAATCAAATGAAGAGGCATAATTCAACAAATACTATTCCAAACAGCAATTTTTAGTGGCTTTTATCCAAGATCTAGAAGATATGTTGGAAATATAGCAACATACATGAAAAAGATAAGAACAACAGGACTTATTGAACATCTGTGGGACTAGTAGTATTCAGTCATATAATTAAGCCTTCGATTATGATTCATGAATAAAGATGCACATGGGCAGAATTAAATTTCTTGTAACAATACAAAATTATTCCAGGGAATAAATTACTACATAACCAACATCTTTTTTGTTTTGGATAAAAACATTCTGCTTTAAACTGAACATAGCATAATACAGTGTACAAGTGTACAACTAACGTTGAACTAAAGCTATTGCTGTAAGTGTGTTTATCTGGAAATTACATCTACTGGGTAGTTGGAAAGCCTACAGTGCTATGACATGCCTAAATAAGCACAGTGCAAGCCACTGCCCCAGAACTCTCTAAGTAGTTAAATGGAGCCCATTTTTGTGCAATTCCAGGGCTACATGTTCAAAGATAAAACATACCTGTTTCTAGAGACACTCCAGAGTATGTTGGAGAGCATATCTAAACAGCATCATGAAGACCAAAACTATGAAATTAAGCTATCCTCACACACTGAGAATATGCCCCCACAGGATTTGTGGTAGTGGGAAATTTGATCATTAGACACATAGCTTGCTTTGTGATGAGTGGGTTGACCACATAGTGAATTCCCTGCCTGGTGCAAAGGTCATAGATATCATGTGCCATCAAGATATCATTGTTGTTACTGTTGAGGTGGAGTCAGAGGTCATGCTCTGTGTTGCACCAATGATGGAGGAAATGTAGCCATGAGGTCCTGCAAGCCAGGACCTGTTAGATAGAAGGTTGAAATCCAGGACCACCAAGGGGGCTTTCCCTCAAGCCTACTTGTTCTACATGCAGGACCAGTCAGACAAGGCACAGTTGAGGAAGTCTCAGTGCATGCTTTGAGACCTCCCAGTGGTGTAGATAAGAGGGGATTCAGATTTGTTAGGCACTGAGGAAACATTTTGGGACAAGCCAAGCCACTGCAGGGCAGGGCTCCACTTAAACCAAAATAGAACATGACTGCTGGCACATAACAGAAAAGAGGTGGTAGAATAGCTTTTAAATGGGAACCTGGGGAAAGCCAACAGGTGCTGGCACATACCCAGTTTGAATTAAATCATCCCTAGGGAAAAAGAAAATAATTCTGATTGTCCTAATGTAAGAGGGAAGGAAATAAGTCACAAGCATATGATGAGACATAACCAATCAGAGTAGCCTTAACAGCCAAAACATAAGTTACACATTTCTGGAGAAGAACAGTGTGTTTAGGTGCTAGAGCTTCTGAGCCAAACCGGGAGAACTTTGAGAGAAGCAGCTAGATATGGAGGGCATTATGGAAACCTGTTGGACTGGAAATATGGTCATCTCTGAATATTAACTCTATGGTAAGGAAAAGAAGGGGTATACTGGAGGGTCTGTACGTATGTCAAAGAGGGCATAGAATCCTAAAAGGCACGGTCTCCTGAAAGAGGTGAAGAGACTGACAAGTCCTGGCTCCAAAACTAATTTAGTCATAGAAATATGCTCTTGTTCCACCAGGTGGAATGCTCATGGTGATCTTGAGATGGAGAATGAAATCAGGGAGGACTGGGATACTCCACATAGAATTGTAACATATGTATCTAGTCAAACAGAGAGGTTAACTTTCTTGATGTCCTTAATGCCTGTGGCCTAGAACATTTGTCATCAAACCAACCAGAGGGGAAACAATCCTGGACTTAACTCTATGTGGGGCTACCTGGGATCTAGCATGGGATGTAGATGTTGTTGAAAAAATAGGAAACAGTAGCCACAGTGCTATCTGATCTATTTATTTATTTAAAGCATTTTACCCCATCCTTTACAGAGGTCTCAGGATGGCAATACAAGCAAACAAAAGGCAGCATACAATAAGACATAAATTTGATGAAAACTTAATCACAGATTTTAAAATACCAGGAAAATAAAAAGGGTTTGCCCTGGTGCCAAAATGGATATTGTATCAGCACCAGGCACACCTCTCTGGGGAGTATGTTCCAAAGCCAGGGTGCCACTGCAGAAAAGGCCCTTCTTTGGGTAACCACTCTTCTTATCTCCTTCAAAGAGGGCTCCCGAAGAAGGACCTCTGGCCTGGGTCTTAGGGGGTGGGCAGGTGTGTGAAGAATTTAATATACATTTTGTCAGTATCTGGGGCATGGGCAGCTGACTAGTGGACAGTAGCACCAGGGCCCAGGCAACCAGGGTGTGGCACAAGGGTCAGTCCAAGGGAACAGTTAAACAGTCCAAAGGTCAGAGCCAGGATTTGAAGCACAAGGCAGAATCCATTCAAGAAGCAACCATAGTCAGACAAGCCAGGAATCAGGGAACTGAGAAGACAAGCCGAGGGAAACAGTTACCTTGAGGGAAGGAGCAAGGCAGGAGTGACTGGAGCAGGGCTAGAATGAGGCAGAAGCAACTAGAGCAAGGCATGAGACCCCAGACTAGATCTTGCCTCAGTATTAGAATCAATGCATTTCTTCTGAGTTAATTTCCAGAATAAAAAACTTGGTGTATGTCTTATAGAAAATATCCCATTCTAGTCCACTCTGGTTAACTCTCCGAGTATTGTGATGTTTAGATATTCCATCTCTTGCTTTACAGTTTCCAGCTTGCCTTGAGTTGTACGTCTCATGTTCCATATCCCAAATGCATAGGATAACAGCATCAGACTTTCCTCTCCTCTTTGTGCATGCCAGGCAGTAGAGTTTCTTTTGGCTTTAATCTATTTGCAGTAACAGCAACAGCACCATTCATCCTTGTCTGTTGCTCTTCCACAGTAGCTGGTCGTGTGCCGTTTTACCTGGGGATCTCATCTCATGTTTACAAGGTAAGAAATATTCAGAAGTAGTTTACCACTGACTTCTTCTGTGCTGTTCTGTGCAACCTGAATTAGTTTGGGCATTACTGCTGTTGTCTTTGAAAGATCCTCCGCCAGTGTCACCTTCAACTACTGCTGCTGTCCAGGAGCTGCCCTTCTGGAGTTTCTCCACCCTCATCAGCATTAGAGATATCCATTCTCTTCTGCTGATGTTACTCCTGAAGAGGTTAGATGCATCTTAGCTTGGAGTCTCACCTTTGACTCTTCTGTGTTGGGCGACTCTCCTAGGAGACCAGCCTAGTGAGAGAGTCTAGCCTCCTCCCAGCACTGTGGCACTGCTCTTGATTTCTCTGACAGTTTCAAACACCCTGACCATATTCAGTTGTTGATCCAAAAGGAGATAAAAATTGAGTATTTGAAATAAGACGAGGAGCTGTCATTAGGACCAGGAGCACCAAACCAAGACTCTCCAGTTTTGAGGCCTGTGAGTATATTAGTGATGAATGAGAATTTACTTAATCCCATTAACTGATCATAGAATGAATATATTACTCAATTAATTACCTAATTTTTTGTGCTGATACCTAATAATACCCCTTTTTTCAAGACCCCTTTGTGTATTCTTGTGTATTCTCATAAATTCCAATTCTTTTCTATTCTTCTTCCAGCCAGAAGCACAATCACAGAGCTTTTGCGAATACTCTGCAATGGTGTGCTACCATTCAGTTAGTCTACCAGCTTGCAATTAAGCCTAATGCTTACCTTAGTTTTGGGCAAGAACTCTTCTTTCCTTGGACTGTAACTATAATTTTTCCCCTTTTCATTAGTTTTGTCTTAAAGAGAACAGGCACTATGCAGATTTGAGCGTATGAAAAAACAGACAGCTGAATCCCTAGTCATTCACTCAGATGCTATGTGTGTGTGAACATGCTTTTTAACAGCAGTATGTATGCAGCCCATTGCTCTGTGCAAGGATGTCTGTCAGGTTTAGAAATAGTGCCTTAAGGGTTTTATCTGAGGATGGCATTTTAAATGTTCATCTTGCCTGTGTTTGCTTTATTGCCACTGTTTGTATGAAGGTTTGTATTGCATTTCTTATTGTATTGCATTTCTTATAATTTTAAGTCATTCATACACAAACTTGGAACAGAATAAAGGGAAGTTTGATAAAGAGAAGTTTAAAACTATTTTTTAAATAAAAAATCCACAAAACGTAATTTAAAAATTAGAATGGAGGAGATTTGAGGGAATCTCAGCAGGTATGTATTCATGGAGTGCAAATTTATTCAAGAAAACAATTGATACACCAACACAGAATGGGAAAAACTATTCTGATAGTTTTCTTTCTGAATTCCAGTACATGCATGCAGAATAGTTTCCCTAAGTTTTCATAGTTAAAATTTTATAGTAGGCAAAGACTTGTTTTTCAATTATATAACTTTATAAGTTATTATTTCAGGATACAGTGAAATATTAATAGATCTTTAATGTTCAACTGATATGAAGGAATAAAAATATGATATGCTTTTCAAGTTAAATAATCTGAAATTAGGATTGAGCAGTGAAGTTTGCTGATGACACCAAACAAATCAGGTTTGTTAAAGCAAGAAGGGATTGTTACAAGCTCCTGAAGGATCTCTGAAAACTGGGAGAATAGACATCAAAATGGCAAATTAGATTCCGTGTAAGAGGGTATAAAGTTGTGACCTGGGGCAAAAAAGTCCCAACTTCAAGTTGCAGTAACTAAGAAATCTTGAATTATGGTGGATAGCATGATGAAAATGCCAATAGTGGCTACTGTGAAAAACTCTATGCTATGCATGCTTTGGAAAGGAATTGAAAATAGCACTGCCAATAATGCAGAAAATAGCACTACTAAGAATGCTGTGACAATTCTGATCACCACACCTAAAAAAGATATTGTAGAGTCTAAAAAAAGGGGGGGGGGCAGAAAAGGGCAACTAAAATGATCAAGGAGCTAGAACTACTGTGCAATGAAGAAAGATTATAATGTCTGAGAATGTCTAGCTTAGAAAAAAAGATGAATGAAGGCAGGGATGTTAAGAGGATGCAGGGTATGGAGAAAATGGATAGGGAGACAATTTTCTCCCATTCTCATAACACTAGAATTTGGGGACATCCCATGAAGCTGATTGGAGGAAGATTCAGGACAAATAAAAGGAAGCACTTCTTTATGAAGTGCTTTATGGAATTCAGTTCCACAGGATATAGTGATGACTACCAATCTGGAAGGCACTAAAAAGGAATTAGACAATTCCTGGAGGATAAGACCAGTTGCTCCTAGTTCTGATGCCTGTATGCCATCTCCAGTATCAGAGGCAGTGTACCTCTGGGGAACTTGTGCAGAAGGATGCAGCTGATTGGCCACTGGAACTAGAAGATGAGCATTTTTCATTATAAAATCTGGTCAGAAGTAGGTGAGTATATTATTAGAAATACTACTTTGAAGCTAATTCAGCTGTAAAACAAATAGGTATCTAAAGGCTGCAAAATATGAAAACTTTTGGCAATTTTAAATCTGTTTTCAACACTATTCTAACATGCACAACTTAATGTCATTGGAGTATATAAATGAAATCTGTCACAGGGCCAAAAGCCTTAGGCAACTCTATATTGAAGGGATACACATTCATACAGGGAGAAGGGGTTATGAAGTATAATGAAGGAACTACATTTTAAGAAGCAAATGAACTGAAGCAACCTGTTATAGGTATAATTGCTTTAAAGACCCCACAGCAAACATCAGCAGAATTGGTTTGTAATTTACCATGCCCTTCACTTTGAACATGCTCCCTGAAGGTTTGTGTGAAAGTCATGACACCTACGTGCACAATTTTTTATGGACTGACTAGCCATGATTAATGTCTTCTTTTACTGCTTTTGACCAAACTAATTCCTCTTGCTAGGAATGGGAAAGAAGCCTTCAGTTTGCTTGTCATGAGTCAGAACACCAGAGATTGTGTTTTAATTGAAACCCCTTTCAGAAATGTTTAGGTAAACTCAGAAAACAGAAGGCTGCTAATGTGACCAAAGAATTTCAGCAGTTAGTCAATTAAGTATTGTGGCAAAGGTTTCTAATTATAGTATTGAAGTCACAATCTTATTCTGGGGATATCTCGTACTGAACTGAGGGTATTTTATTCAGTAATGACTCTTCTAACTGTATCAGTAAGTTATAAAGATTCCAGCTAAATGGAGTGAAGCTGATTACTTCAATTTGGTTCTTTGCAGTGGTGGGAATACATAACACAAGGTGGTTCATTCTTGAGTGGAAAAACACTCAAAGTCCTCAGCAATTTCATTAGTTTCAGTGTATCAACTTCACCATACAATGCTGTACCAAACTGCAAATATCAGAAGACCTGACCTATATTTTCATTTGCATACATATGTTCATTACAGGCAATGCATGTATTTATCACTCCATTTTATACATAGCCCACTAAATCACAGAGGCTAAAGTTGGATGTAAGACCAGATAGCATGAAAATGGTTGCATTCAGTTTTGAAAATTACTATCTCTAGTGAGAGCCAAGCTCTGTCATGCTGAAGTCAGAATGGGGTGATTTCATCAGAGCTATTGAGGGGCAATTTGGATTATAGTAATTTAAGCTTGATCCTATTCTGAGCACAAGCCCTGTTTCATTAATGTTTCACAAAGAGAATTGGAGGCCTCCTCATCCCAAACACTCTGTTAGTAGGGTAGTAATGGGACATTTCCTGGTAGAGCTGTGAAAGAAACCATAGAAAATCATTCTCAGTGAGTGTAGGCCAGATGCAGAAATTGTCAGTGTCTCACATTGCCAAGAATCAGTGCCTTTCAGTGTAGATGAAGATAACATGACATGGTGCCCATGGCTCCAATATGTCCCCAATACCCTTCTTACTGTTCAAAGTGTCTTACACCACACTTTTTTAAATTAACAAATTTTATTTTTATCAGTTTAGGTTGCATTAAAGCAAAGTAAGGGACACCAGCTGCTGCAATCTTCATTTCTCATGAATGTTTCAGCATCACACATGAGGCTCAGAATCATTCTTAGGAAAAGTAGATGGTGAACAGCTACAGGAAAATTCAATCCTTTGTGGTGCTCCCAGCCAAGAAAAAGAAGCAGGGAAATGAAAAGGGACTCTTACCCGGTTCGCTGGACATTAGGGGGGATGCTAAAGAGAGCAGAAGTGGTATCCCATCCACTCTATGCTTTGGCTCTGTCTTCTGCTGACATATGGTCCCCAAGTATAGAGCCAATTCAGTCTTGGCCAAAGAAGTTTCCCTACCTCTGCTTTAGGATCAATTCACAGACTGTGTTCAGTCAGTGCTAAACCATGCTGCATGTTTACCACGTAGTATGGTATCTTACCTTGCTGTTGGGTTCAGGCATTCACATGGCTTCCACTTTGCATAGTATCCACCTTCCTCCATCATTCTTCCTAATGGCACCAGGTATCCTAGCAATACCTGCAGCTCAAATCCAATCCTCGGATGTACCATTCCTATCTACTTTGCCTGTTTCTCTCTCACTGGTCCACATGCCCCCCTGGATATGTCCTCAACTGCTCCTGTTTTTTTGTCCTTTTTCTTTTACTTGCTCAGTGTAAAGTAGCAATAAGGAGCCACTCCCACTCTCCATGCTGCCACTCCCCATGCCAACATGTAAGCTTACCCACAATCTTCCCTATACCTCCCTTACTGCAGATGAGTGCAAGATCCCTTTGGGCAGAGCTCACACATACTAGAGGGAGCCATCTCCACCCTGCAGCCCAGCATAGAGAAGACACTGATGAAGGCAGGCTGTGTCCTCCCTTGCCTCCTTCCTTCCATGGGCCCAGCCACCTTCATCCAGTGTCCTGAAACCCACTCCCTCCTCTGCCCATGTCGTTGTGTTTGGAGGTAACTTTCTCTGATACCCCTTCCTCATGCTTGGCTGTGCTGTGAATGGCATCATCTGCCCCATCCCTCACTCCTCTCCATCCAGTCCCATAGACTGCCCCATGCTAAATTCACACTGCTGTTGCAAAACATGGCTTTTTATTTCTGTAACACCACAGAAAAAGAGTGGCTGTGCCAGAGAGAAAAACATGCCATGAATTAATAAATCTGGTAGTTTCTTCTGCTGGTGTGTGAGCTCTTCTGCTGACAGCTGTGTCCACATACTATCCATCCTCCACAACATTCCACCCCACACTCGCATGCCTCCTGACACTGGATGCAGGTACCCTACTTCCTCCATTCACTACACCCAGCACTGTCTGCTCCCTAACTGCTCAGACATTAGTCTATACATCTTCATGCACTAGGGTGTCAAGGGCTGCTTGTGGGGCTGTGGGGGGCATCTGTGCCACCCACCCTCACATCTCTCTGAAGGCAAGCAGGAAACCCTGAAAGGAACTCTAATGCAGTTACTGCCAAGAAAGAGGCTGAGGACCATGTCAGACTAGAGACTATACTAGTAGAAATCCCATGGCTAGTTTTCCCAGATCCACTAAGAAACTGCAGCATGGATACCCTGCACCTCACATCTGGCAGCAGTGGGTATGCTAGTGGAGTCAGATGTAAGGGCAGTAGGTGACGGTGGGCCATGTCTTCCATGGTAATATCATATAAACCATGCAGCTTGGGTTCATATGATCAAATAAGCTATGGTGAAAAGTAGAAACCATAGAACAGACCATTGTCTCTCCAAAGTTACACAGAAAAACAAACATGCAAAATGGTAAGTTTCTGACAGGGTTCAGGCAACACAGACATCTCACAGTGTTTCAACTGTGGCTTAGCATTATGTCTGAACCTAGCTAATAGCAGACCTAGTTACAAAGTTCCTTGACCAAACCAAAGTTCTAACAAGCCCTAAACTTAACCAAGGTACCAATATCTTTTTATTTCTTCACCAGTGGTTATCATAGCAGCAGGGAGAAATACAAAACTGGTACAAGGATTCTGTGCAAATGTGCACAGTTAGAGATGGTAAGAGATTGTGTGTGCGTTTGTGTGTAAATTTTCTTGTTAATCTCTGCTTTTTAATCTAACCATGCTAGTTTTCACTGCACTTTATCCAAGCAGAGACAGAGAAAGGCCTATGCCTTATAATCTATGATAGTCTGACAGCAAAACCCCAATGCGTACATTGCATGCATTCCCCACAATAATTCTTACATTACTAAAATGTTACTGGTAAAGCTTCAGAGAATTTAAAGATCACTTTTCAGAGTCTTACTCAGTTTATTTGGACATAAAGAGAGATCTTTGCAGAAAAACATATGGTGATAAATGAAATGGCAAGCCTCCATAAAACACATTTATGAAGGTAGTACCATTTTTTTCCCTTAGACATTTTCAGAAGATGAACAACTGAAGACAATATAGTTAAAAGATCAAACAAAAAGTATGCTGGTGACCTGGTGAAGAAGATTAATGGATCTGAGTGTTGTTGATGGAAATTATATAGGAAGTAAAATAGACATTCTGAAATGGGGGCTACCTATTAATAAGCCTCAATGAAGGAAATGTACTTTTCTCAGAAATCTGGGGATCTGGAGGGTAGAAAATATGAAGTAAATTGAAATACAGTTGAAATAAAGATCTGGAGGAGAAAATAAATATCCGTAGAAACCCTCCCAGCAAAAGTCACTGGTTCCATAGGGCAATAAGGAAACATATTAAAGGAGGAGGCTTATATAAACCTCATTTAATTAACTCAGCCATTCCCTTATGATCTTGTCCTTTTATAATTATAACAATTAATTTGTATTCTCACTATTGGTTGTTTGTTATGTATAGTAAAAAGCAGCAGGCCCACAAAGAACAATGGAGGTAAGGAACAAAAGGCTAGAACTCCCACCCCAAATGTACAAATTGCACATATCATGAGATTACCAAGCTTAAACTCCTAGGATCTGAGGCTAAGTGATGAGGAAAGTGCTCATTTATCACTGGACTTGAATGGCATGGTATGAAGGATGGAGTATGTTTACCTTTACCAGGAGGGGCAGTTAACACAGAATTCCTAACACATGGTATATTTCATCAATACTAATTTCATCCTTCCTGTGGTACATATCCCCAGTCTGGTGTGTAGTTGGAGGAAGCCTCAGCCTGTGACATTGATTCAGAATCAGAGGGAGAAGCTGTAGAGTTAGGCACAATTAAGCAGTAAGACACCTGACTGATCACTTTTGCAAGAGGTTCCACTTGCACACTAGCCAGGATGGGGTGAAACTCAGGACACTGATATGGCCTACAGCGGGGAGACCTGGCCTCTGCTTCTCAATGAGGGATGTCTTCCAAGAGAATACTGAAGCAGGAAGTAGTCTCTGAAAGAAGGTGTTTTAGGGATGCCTCCTTTGATATGTTCTGAATGAAACAGAAAAGTGCATATGAATCCAGTAAGGCACAAGAACTACCTGAAAACCTGGTTTTCCTACCAGGATTGAATGTCCAGTAGGAGTGGGCCACTCCTCTGTATTTAAGACAGAAGGATCACCAGGACACTTTGCTTGAAAAACTGTACTGGCAACTGGAAAGGCTTCCTGCTTTTTTTGGACTTATTCTGTGTGCTGAGGCAAAGAATGGTTGAGATTTTTGTGGTGATGCTCACAAACTGATTTTCACCAAAGGATTTAGATCGTAATTTCTTAACTATGAATCTTTATTGGGATTTTAAAGGCTCATAGCTAATGACTGGAATAACAATTATGGAGCCTTCTGCCTTGGCTCTGGGAAATCAGGTTTTGAAACTTTCTTCCAGGATTCTTTAAACTGACAGGTGCCCTCCAACTTAGTCATCCCCTGCCAGAATTTCTACTCTGAAAAACTAGAGCTCCTGGAAATAGTTGCCATTACACCATCCATGTTGGTAGAGCATGGGCTTTTGAGGCTGATGGCTGCAGCCCAACTTCTGGGGTAGGGGACTCTGCCTCTGAGACAGAAGCTCATCCACCCCCTGGCCCCCCAGGAATGTTGTTACCTTAAGTAGTAGGGAAGTAGAATGCCTTTCAGAAACGCTCACTTACAAAGAAAGATTCCTCAGAAGAAAGTGATTCCTCATGAATAGGACTCTGGCCAGAGAGCTACACTGCAGCTGATTCATGAATAGGATTCAGTAGGTTCTGGTGATACAAGCCTGCAATGTTTGCCTAGCTAGTGCTGAAAGTCATATTATTCTTTATTTTCAGTGCCTTCTTCCTTGTTTCTTAGACCTTGTCCTGATGGTTGACATTCTATGCTAGCAGTGGTTGCCCTGCTGACTCTGCTCCTGGCCTGTATCTGCCTGCTTAACTATGTTTCGACTAAAAAACTGTTTTGTAGTTCTGTCTCCTGTTCCTTTACCAGGCTGAAAACTTGGTGCCACACCATTTTGCTGTTTTGCTTTTTGGATTGCCCTATAACTTGCAGTCTGCTGCAGCCAAGCAGAATACTTTTGATCTGAAAACATCCTTGGAGGGCCAATTAGTTAGGATTAGAGGATATGATTATCCATTGAACATAATCCCAACCGTACTTGATTCTTTTCACTCCAAAGTGGTCAAAGTCCTTAAAGTAGTCCTACTAATGTATATTCTTCAAAATTGGCTTACAGCTTTCATCAATATGAACCAGTATAGAGGGGACTGAATTGGGTAAGACAAGTCTTAAAATCATCTTCAGCTGGTAGAGGAGAGTAAGGGTTGAGAGAATCCTGCTTATGGAATACAGCCTCTGTCACCAATTTCATACTTTCTCTTAAGGATGCTTGAAAATTGCTTCTGAGTCAGACCTTGCTTGCTCAATTAGGTCAATCACCACATAAATTCATGCAGTCATCCTTTTGACAATGTTAAAAATGATCAGACTAGCCACAATATCATAAATTCAGCATGGCCAGGAAACAAGTTAAACCACCACATAGTTGTACAAAACATGACAAGGCCATCTGTATAGGGACTGGTACAGCATCTAGTCCCTACCTTTGACTACATCTGAAAGAATTGCAATATCAATATTATCAATGCTTTAGTGAAATAGTATCATGTGCTTTGCTTAAGGAGAGCATTCAGTTTGTATCTACCAATGCAGCTAGAGTAGTACATGGAAAATTAAATTCATAGAGCATGTATCAATTAGTTATACATTAATATTTATATATGACTATTTTAAATATCTGAAATGTATTTCTTATGTACATAAGAATGGAAACTCTGGGTACTGCCTTAAATTACTGAAATCAATGGAAATGTTACCATTTACTCCAGTAGACTGAGAGCTGCGTGTGTGCGTGTGTATGATAAAATCACACAAGTAATTTGGCATGAGTGCTATTGAACTGAACAGTGTTTGCACAGGAGACAACTTCACTGGACTGTGCCATTAATAATTTCATGGGTGAAAATGGAAAAAGTATAAAAAATCAGACATACCTAAAAAAAAAATTAAGTATACATGTCAACTTTGTATTATATTGATTTCAGTTAATTTGGTTTAACTAGTAAGACTTCACAGATGGTTTTGTTTTCTTGAAATTTTATTTTAAAATGGCACTATGAAAGTCCAAATAGTGCTTCTATAAGTATGATGTACTGATATCTACTTTCAATAGCTTACAAAATAACTTTAATTATATTTGATTGCATAAGCTTAACACAGACTTACCATCTTGGTCTGTAGTAATTGTGATAGCTGTGAACTGCTTGGGTGAAAAACTTAATTCGGAGACTCCATTCATGGCTTCTATTTCAAAAGTGTAGTTTACATGGGATATAAAATCAAGCACAGTCACTGAGGAATTGATTAGCCCACTATGTCTTGGAATGAATCGAATCCCTCCTCCACATATCTCACACTGGCTGGCATCAGAACCACATTTCTTGCAAATTACACTGTAGGTGAGGTCCTTTCTCCCTCCTGTGTCACTTGGGGGGCTCCATTCTAATATGAGAGCTGTTTCATTTATGTTAAAAATAACATTCCGTGGAGCAGAAGGAGGCCCTAAGAACAAAGAAAATAGTTTGTATAAGAGATGGTGCATGATTATTTTTTAAAAAGACTCTTCAAAGCACTCTTTCTTTGTACCTATAAAGCCTACAATCTCATACATACTGACCTATGCATAGCTTCTAATGAACTCAGTGGGACTTACTCTTAAGTAGTTAGAGTAAATATGGCAAAAATATAATTTAGGAAACAATTAAAATGTAGAACACAGGGAAATACATTCCCTTTTTATACAACCTGAACCCATACAGAGAAAAAGATAATTTACTAATGCTTCTACTGATTAGTATCATGGCATATGTAACATGCTGTATAGGAATATAGGACAAGAACAGAAGAAGTTGGACACAAAGACAGAAAACAAAGACAGATTCATGATTAAATAAACAGAACTCAGGAAGATTCAGGATGTGGCTTGGATATCTGATAAAGCAAGACTCCTAGTTATTTTAAAATATAAAACTTGCATACACTATATTTAGTATCTAGACTGTGAAAAAATGTAGTTTTAAAACCATGGGACTAAGTTACAGAAATCAATGCAATTCTTACCCATACATTTTTTCACAATTGCCCAATTGACACTTCTCATTAATTCCATAGGGTAAGCATGGAACAGATGTGGCTTGGAAAATGAAAATATTAAAACAATCTGTTGTAAAGGGGAAGGTGAACTAGGGAGCTTAATCTAGCCCAGACCTTTCAGATTTTAGCTGTAAAATAAAACGAAGCAAACTTTAGAATGGAGAAGGTGTCATGTGCGGATCCTAGCTGCATACCCAGTTACCCCCAAAGCTAGGGATATATACATGGAGGACTGCTACCACACATGTAGTTTCTGTAGCTGAGCAGGGTAATTATTTCTGATATTGTACAGATGTACCTGGACAAATGCAGGGCTACTTCCATGAACAACAACAAAATGTATGAATCAGCCTTTTGTTTAAAGCCTTATAACATTTGAATAAGATGATCAAAATTATATTAAATTTAGTTCACGAGAATATGGCTTTATGCCCTCTGTGAAGGATATTAGACGAGTGAGTACCCAGAGGAGGGCCTTCTCTGCAGTGGCGCCCCATCTGTGGAATGTGCTCTCCAGAGAGGTCCGCCTGGTGCCGTCGTTATTTGCTTTTGGGAGCCAGGCCATGACCTTTTTATTTAAATGTTATTTTAATTAATTGTTAAATTATTTATTGCTTTTATCTATCTATGGGATGTTTCCAATTCTGTATATTTTTGTATATTGTTATTTATTTGTTGGAAGCCACCCTGAGGCTTATGCGAATGGGGCAGCATACAAGCATTCCAAATAAATAAATAAATGCTTTCTTTATTTAGCTTGTCGGTAGATGTACATTTTTACATAGATAGCCTCTAAAGAAAAAATGATTCACAAGCTTTTGTAATTTGCTAATGAGTGTTGTTGTTTAGTAAAATGATGTACAGAGGACTTGGGAGATAAAAATATAATTGAATGTGCATTCAAAATACCATGAACAGAAAAACTTAACTGTGGTAGGAATATTTAAAAGTTTATAAATGTCCATGTGCAGATACTGAAGACACCCTTCATACTCAAGGGCCCTCATGCCAATTTGCATGATGACTAAATAGGTTTTTAATTGCCATTAAATTATGCCATCTAAACTGTGATTTCATGCAAATATTAAGCTGTAATGACATGCAGTGAATCATTTACTAAGATTTAAAACTTGGAACAAAGAGAGACAATTAATTCTAATCCTCAGATTCTGCTATATTATGTGTCATTGGGCTTTTTATGAATGTGGTCTGATTGCTTTGTTATCATATATAAATTCTGGATTATATGTAACATTGGGAAAAAAATTGGCAGCCACAACCTTCGTGCAGACATCTGTGAGCAATTCGCTCTGGGATTTCCTTCTGCTATATATTGTATAGGCAAGGAAGAACAGCAATTATTTTCAACAATTAATGCATTTCAGCCATTATTCCACTTTGGTGCAGTAAGGATATAATAATTAGACTAACACCTAAATAATGTCTTATTTATTGACCAGAATCCAGAGAGTTCTAGTAGTCATACCCACTCTGAGTTTCAAAAGAAGTGTTGAGTTCCAAAAATGTCTTGCTATGATGGTTGGTGTTGGATAAGAGTCCTATTGTGGATGGAAGATTAGTTGTGCTATTCTTTGACTCTTGATCAATATATTAATTTGTAATATACACATTTCTTACGATGTTTCCACATGTCATTAATATATCCCATCATAAAGTTTAAACAAGAACTTTGCATCATTCCAGAAAGGCTAGAAAGAAATTCCAACAATGAAGAGATAGAAAATTCACAACGTAAGACCTGATGCTTCTCTATGTGGTTGTGAGGATTCCTTGGGTTTTTTTCTCCCCTTAACAAAGGTAAGCTGTGCAGCCTTGTGGAAAGGCTGAGTACTTTAAAAATGGAGATAATTTCCAGGAATGGCTTGGAAGATAATGTAGTATCTTCTCCCTTCAAGGATAGTCCTGGAAATAATACTACGTCATCATGTAGTGTCATTCCCAAGCAATTCTGGCCCTATTTACAGAATTCTCAGCAGCTGAGAATTCCTGAGACACAATTTAGGAAAGCAGCAACTGTTAAAGGTAGGAAGATGGAAAGCTACCTCATAGAACTTTAGATACAATTTCTATACAAAAGCAATGCAATTTGCAACCTGCCCCCGCTACCATCCCCCTGCAGTGAGAAATTCTGTCACCCACCTCTGGGCTTGTGGTGGTGGGCTTATGGTGTGGCAAAAGTTGTCAAGGAACTACTGCCCTGCCCCTTTAGTGTGTGATCCAGTTTCAGAAGTATTTTAAGAAAATTAGTTAAATGAGAAGTTGGAAGATTGGGAAAGAGGACAAAACACATCAGAGGAAACATGAATGGAATGGTGAAATTCCTGTGTTCCTTTGCTGCAGATACTGCTGCCATGTGAAAGCCATTCAATATCCCCCTCATGGACTACACAAAGTTTAACAGAGATGTACATTCTTCTGGGCAGAATGGACAGGAGACATAGTTTGGAGACAGTATACAATTACTTAAATTGGTCTTGTTGCAAAGCTTAGGACAGGATAAATGTCTTTGATCCCTGTTTTCAAGTGACTTCAGCATTAAATCTTCTTTTGGACTGGCAGCAGCTTGGAGATTTGGGCGCAGTATTTGGTTCAGTAACGGAAGTACCAGATGTCATTTTATTGGGTTGGACTATGCTACTTGCCAGTCTGGCCTGCTATGAGGAATGGCTGATGGGAATTGTAATGGTTTGATTTTGTTTAATTGGAAATTTCATCCTGGTCTTCCATGTTATAGCCCTATTTATAGTCTGAGCACTAGACCTATCAAAGGGGCTGGTATGTATCTTCTTAAAGACATTTTCAAGGCACATGTATTGCAGATATATTGTAGCATATGTACCCCTTATATGTGTGTTCACTCTTATTCATAACACTTTTATAAGCAGGAAAATGCAATTACAATACACACACTATTGGTTTCAAATATGCCTAAAAATGACTAATATGCTTCTTATTTCCCTGCTTTGGGATACTTAATTTTTTATCCAATGTGTCTGAAAGATATTTTCTGGACAGCATTGTTCAAGCCTGAGGAAAAGAGGGTAATACTCATTTTGGCAGAAACATGGTATTTATTATCAAGTAATCTCAAAATATATTTTGTCTAAAGTTTTTTAAAAATATACACGTACTGGTACCCAGATTTGAAATGTGTGGACATTTTATTAACAGTTATGTTTTCTAGTACTGTGTTATTTAACACTTCGGTCTGAGGCATATTTTTCACTCATTTAAAGGACTACTGGGAATAAGTGTAAACCTGATTTGCATTATTGATTAAGAAAAACATGCTCTTGTGTTAAGCTTTTGTGAGAGGAATATAAAAGAAGTGTTATTTTTATCCTCTCAAATAATGAGAGGGACAAGGAAAGAATTTCAAATACCAGTATGGATCAAACTTACGGGTACATGCCATGGTTGGTGGATCCTTCTCAGCTCGAAAGTAACCCTTTTCACACTGACACACAGATGTGGCTTCCACAAAGGTTTGACTGTGGGGAGGGCACTTGGAACACTTGATATTCCCAGCAAAGGCTTTATAGAATCCTGACCTGCAAGCTGTAGAAACAGAAGAACAATTGCTTCAGTATAACTATATGAACCAATTACCAATATTCTGCCAGTTCTTCCAACACCAAGGGTAGGGTCCCCCCTTCCCTCCTATTCAGTCTTCCTGTAGGTATACCAGGGGATACTGTGGGAAGAACAAGGTGTTCCTGCATGCCCCACTGCTGCAAGCCATTTTAGGTGTGCCACGGCTTGACTGCTTTTGCTTTTATTTGTGGGACTTTAAAAAAGTAATCTCTTATTTGGACAGCTACGATATGCCCCTCCAAGGAGCCCTTGTTTAAATTTTCCAACTCAAAAATGAGACCTCCTAGCCAATATTTACTCCAGGGTATTCACTGTCATGTTGGACTCATGCAAATCCTGCACAACAGGTTCCAAAATGAGTGCAGATATTTGTGCAAGTTATGGGGCAGGAGGCCACAGGATGGCCTGAAGTTATTGCAGGGAAAACTTGATGGACTGCTTGTAGCTGTCCTAATAAAAATCATGAAAGATGGTTTGATAGCTGGCTTTCTAATCTCAAAAGAAAAAGTCAGGCCATGGTGAACACAGAATGGCTTGCAGGATGTGAGGGATGGCTAGCTACCCTCAAATGCTGATTGGGCACTTTTGGGGCTGTCAGGAAGTTTGGGAAAAGTAGCAGTTTTGGGGGGGGTCCTTTGTCAAGTGAAACTGTCATGATGGGTTGTGTTTTCTGCATTCAGTGGCAAGCTATTTGAAGGACAAATAGACTCAACTGTCAAGGTGCTTTATGAGCCAAAAATGAAGCCACTGTGGCAAACATTCTAGCCCACCATGGCTTATAAGCAAGAATAAGCTTAGTACATTGTGTGATCCAAGTCACTGTCAGGCTCTTAGTGTAAGCTAGAAACACAACCCAGCCTGAATTTATACAGACAGGTACAGGTCTGATTCTCAATGGCTGTCAACCTTGCAACTGGAAAACCCTCACAAATGGGTTCTCCAAGAGTCCCTTTACTTTTTCCCCAAAGGAATGAATGGCAGCTAAGCAGGCTTTTTTCATCCACAGAGAACTGACCTTGGAATGGATGAAGAGATGAAGGAAACAATATGTTAGTATTTTCAGTCAGGGGATTACATCTGTAACTTTCCGGGTAACCATCAAAATGTAATGTGCCAAATATATATAACTTGCTTCTTTGCAGATTGTGTATTCTACAGTTCTGTTTAGCATACGTTATGTACAGCCTATATCATTTAAGTAATTCATAACTCATATTTCTGAAACAGATCTGTCAGGATGCCATAAAATGTTATTTTAATTTTTTGTTGTAAGCCGCCCCGAGGCTTCGGCGAATGGGGCGGCATAAAAATGTTTTAATAAATAAATAAATAAATAAATATAATTAAAAAAAGCAGATACAATGAAACAAATCAAAACAACTGCAGAACATGGGTTTGCTGGATGCTTAAAAGATTTAGGGAACGGGACCATGACACCAACTTGCAGGTGCATGTATGTTTCCAAATTAAGAATTACTAACATTTACTATCACCAATGTTAGCAAAACAATAACAGTAAAATAAAGGTGCCTTTGAGCATGTGCAGAATGTTTTTCTCACACATCTGAGAAATTTGAGCTACACAGATGAAAGCCTAAGCATTTTCTTTTTATAGGTTAGGCACTGATCACAGTGGTTGCAAGAAAATGACAACACACCAAACCTTCCCCATTATTCCTTCCTCCATCACTTGTTCAATAGACAAACCCTCCCAACATCATTAAGATATTTTGGCTTTTACAACTCTGTCTTACTTCTTTCATGTTATGGGCAAAGGTGCCATTATCTTTTCCTGCCTATAACATTATTTGTCTTATCACTGTACCAGAATTCTACCAAGGGTGCTATTTTCAGTACCAGGGCCATGTCATATGCTAAGTGTATCTGAGCATTTACCAAGTACCATTAACTGACTACTAAAGGCTATATCAAAAGGGGAAAATAAAATATACATGAAATAGATTAAAATGTGGCCAGGTTAGTGGATTAGTTCATTAAGCCAGTAGTACAATGGCAACAACAGAGGGTGTGTCCAACTAGAACAGATTGGAAACAAACTCCCTGATTGAAGAAATTACCTACAATATGACCTCCAGATTCTGGAGTGATGAACAATAAGAGATAAGAATAGGTCACAATTTTAAACCAGAAACTAAAACATATTAAATATTTAAAAGAAACAGAGCAACAATGCAAACCATGGCTGCTCAATTATAAAAGGCTTTTTGAAATTACAGTATCTTCAGCAGGCACTGAAAATGGCATAATGTTGTTACCTGCCTGATCTAGGATCTAAGAAAGGGAACCACCACTTTTTTCTGGATTGGCTCCAGTCAGGCCATAGGTCTAACTGCAACCACCAGGCACGTCCATTCAATTAGGATAGCTCAATAAGGGAGAAGCTGGTCTCTTAGGTACCCTGGTATGAGGTTGTTTAGGGCATTTGGTGCACTTCTCCAGCCTTGAGGTTAGTAGTATGTGTACCACTGTGGCCAAGCTCTTGCTGTCCAGCAGAGGCCATAGCTGGTGCCCAGTTAAAATGGTATAAAGCACTCTGAGCCACTATGGTCACTCTAGCCTCCAGTGACAGTACTGGATCCAGGTGTACCTCCAGACTTCAAACCTGACCTTTCAAAGGGATTACAACCCCATCCAAAACATGACATAATACTCTCTCAGACTCAGGCACCACCACACATGGGGCTTCCATCTTTACAGTTTTCAGCTTCAGTTTACTCTTCAGATCATCACTACATCTAGGCACAAAGACTTTCACAGACTCCACTGATTCATATGTCACAGGGAGACAGGGCTTTGTGCCATTAGCACACTAGTGGCACTTTGCTTGAAATCCCTTACTCCCAGAGGTTTCAAATAGATGTTAAAACAATAGAGAATTTGGAAACTCCAGTGCCCAGCCTATTGAGTTGATCTGGGAGAATCCCAGCCATGGTCAATGATATCAAAAGCTAGAAGAGATTGGAAAGAACTAACAAGGTCACACTTTCCTGTCTCTCTTCTGAAGAAGGCCATCGTTCAGAGTAACTAATACTGTAGTTACAGGACTGACTAGGTCCTGTAACTAGGCTGGAATGGGCTTTTAATCTTTGTTTTTCAACTTTTCTATGCCCCACACCCCTAGAAATGATTGAATTATGTTCACACCTCCTACAACAGGAATAGCACATTTGGAGATGAAGAAATCAAATTTCTGATTTTTGGACCACAAATTGAACTACAAATAGTACTTTGGGTGAACAAATTGAACTCAAAAATAAGCTTTTAACTTAGTGCTTGAAATTGAAATAAATTGAGCAATTAGAAAAAATTGTAAAAAGTAAAAATCAATCCCAATGTTAACATAAAATTCAATGATTTCTTTGCTCTTGCATTCACAATTTTGTCCAAATGTGGAACTTACTTGCTGATTATGAATGGCAAGTCTGCATGTGAATTCAGACAATTCCTAGATTTTGTCTTGATTGACAAAAGAGAACTATATCCAAATGAATTTATTAGGATAATTTTTGGTGAAAAATGTTGTGATTGCCAGTTTGGCAAACTGTGATGCAGCCTTCCTGAAATGCAATCATTCACCCCCTGTGGGTGCTGGCACCCCAGAGGTTGGGGACCCTGGGTTAATCAGTATTCTTTACCAGTGCCTGCAGTTGCTCCATCATGACCTTTTCAAGTACCTGATAAAGGAATATTTACAACTGGGAGTAGTTGTCAAATACTATTAATCCACAGATTTTCAGGTGTGGTTATACCACTGCTTCCTTACAGATGGTATGAACCACCTCTTCATCCATTTACCACTCCCTGGTTCCAGCCAGTCATACTTCCTTGACTACTTGATATTAACCAGGAATGACAAGGCTTGAGAAAGCACAGCAAGAGAAACTAACCCCATAAAATTGGGCAGAAAGTCATGCCAGAGACCTCAACTGGGACTGCAGTATCAAAGTTTACTGTGGAATCAAATGATTTTGTTTTTAAGGTGCAAGGCAGAAGGGTCAGAACAAAGTTTTGCAAGACCATTCAGTGAAGAGAATTTTAACAGTCCTCACAAGGATGCAATTATGTCAGCAAAGTAAACCCACATCATGAGGGAGCAGGTACACTGATGTGCTCTACAGCATGAGTTTTATGCTATTTGCACTCTAGCCAATATCCATTGTCTGCAGTGCCTGTGTATACTAGAGAGCAAAGCAGGTTCCACAGCACCAGAGAGGACACTCAGGTGCAGTACAACCTAATTGGTGACCCTTCAAATCCCACTATTCCATAATAAGATTAGGTCCTTTGTTAGATTATCAGCTTTCTCCACTGGACAATCTCCAAGAGCATTTAAAAATCCATTCGATTCCATCAGTTTCCTGGGACAGATGATTCAAATGCCACCCTTTCTACAGGAAAGAATTGATACTACAAGTTTAAATTTCGCCAAATTTGATCCTGACAGCGGGTTCACCCAATTTTCAGAGTGCTGGGGTGTCTGTACTGTAAGGGGCACCAGTCCAAATCACAATTCCAATACCAAACAAGCCAGGGTTAAAACCAGCATTCAGTCATTGAGCAGCCCAGTAAACAAGAACATGGTCAAAACAAGCTCAAGATCAAGAACCAGGAAGAGAGCACAATCAGGAGCTAGGTACCTTGGAGGCAGATAAGCTACACACAATGAAAAAGCTTCAGGAAACTGAACACCAGGGTTGCTAAAGTAGCTTCTAGAGGGAAGAGCCACTTCTTAAATAGTTCTTCTCCCAGGGATCCCAGGTGGTGCTCATGAAGGCCTTGGCAGCTGTAGTAGAGACTGGAACTAATCCTGCAAACTACCAGGGCTGTTATTCTGGAATTGTCCAGTGGGGGAGCACTGAAGCTGCCCAGATCCTGACATCATTATTCAATTCTATATATAGAGAGAGGGAGGAAGCACTCCATCTATCCCCAGGAACTTAACTTACAGGAAATCATCTTGATAGAATATATAATATAAGTAGCATGTTTTTGAAAATAGGATCATTTCTTTTTCACAACTATGTCACTTTGAGTAAATATGGCTAATAATCCATTTATGCCCTTATGCAAGGTACAGAAGCTTTATAGTTAATGTTACAAAACAAATGCAAATGCCCAAGGCCAAACATAAAAGGATACCATCATGGTTACTGGATACATTAAAATAAAAACCTGTGTTTTATAGATATAATATGATAATATGCTGAGACAGTCCAAACAATCATGAACTTGGGATAATTGAACTGTGCAGAGTGCTGATTGCCAGATTCAAGATGAAAAGAAATAAGAAAAAGTTCTTTTTACAGGCCAATGCATATGCAATCAGAATCTGAAATAAGCATCTCAGTGCCCAAATGTAGTAGTAGTGAGTATTTGATTTTTAATAGCAGAATTTCACCTTCAGATGAAACTTATGCACAGGTAAGGCTTTCCTAGAACATTTTAGCAGGACCAGAATTACTACCAAGACTTTGAAAAATTTGTTTTAACATGTTCATGGGGGGGGGGGGGGATAAAGGAAGGATCAATTGAATATGCAAAAGAGTGGTGGCAAATTCACCAAAATGCATTGATTATAGCCAGCCTATGGTATATTTCAAATGAATACATTTTATGCATTCCATTGTAAGTTTAAAGTGAATGTTAAGTGAGAATTATAATATCTTTGTGGTAAGAGAATTAATTCAGTCTCTGGACTCAGGCTTTCCCTTGCCAGTGCATTGGAACACATCACTAGCTTACTCTGTAGAAATGCTGGAGGAGGAATCATTTCTCTAATGGGTGCCATGGAAGCCACAGAAACAACCAGTGGTGCTGATGAAGGGGTCCCAAAATGGATCCCCCCAAATAATTTCTCCCTTTTTAAAAGATATGTACACGGGTAATATGAAATTCATACAATTTTCTGGCTTCAACAAAAACATAAATATCTGAATAGTAAGAAATAACAAAATATGGATTCATTTGAAGGTGGTGTCTATATGCCATCCTTTCATATATTAAAAGTATAACATCCTTCATCCATTGAATTATAGAGGTTGAGTGTAAATTCTTCCAGTTTTTAATATCAGTCTTTCAGCTGTCAAAGGTGCAGAGAACCCATTTCCATTTTAAAGAACATGGATATCAGTGAATATTAAAAACTGTTTCAATACAAAATTGCCAAAACACGTGTTTAAAAGAAGAATTGGCTGTATTGCACTATGGGCCATTAGCTGAGGTAGATGATCCTGTATTAAATAGATGTTGTGGTGTCCAATAAATATAAAGGAAAAATTTTGCTGAACCAAATGTAGCCTAAGATCCATAGATGTAACCATAGATCTAGAAACCAAAGCAGTAATCCTCTGAATCAGCATCTTCTCAGCTTTCTAAATGTGCCCATGTGTTCAAAAAGATTGATGAACCTTCTTAAAAGAGTAATTAGACAAATTTCCATTCACTCCTAGTACTGTGCAGCACATTTCTCTTCCACTGTTTCCTCTCCAGCAGACTTATATGAAAGCTTAGAAGAAAAGTTCTTCATTTAAGTGCTACATGCTATGAACAGCATAACTCAAAGTAACAAACTCCTTGAGATATGGAACTGGCAACTGCCTATGTGAAGAGGGCTTCTTAATTGGCCCTCTTACTTTGCCTCTTGTCTCCTCACTGGATCAAGGAATTTCCCCCAAATCTTTAGCCATCCATGTTCTGAAGTGTCTCCTTCTCCAAGGTGGGCTGGTTCACATGTTCTGTTTGAGTATCTTCACTTTGTAACCTGGAACCTGCAAAGTTATCTGCCCATCTCTGCCTCCTCCTCTAAATCTGAAGAAACTGTAACCTGAGAATGCTGGATCTCCTATCTAGATTCCTCTGGAGAGAATTTTCTTACTGGCATAGGCCCCTGGAAGGTTCATTTCATATAATGCACAGTTTTTAGCCTTTAGAATTCTTTATAGGATTCCAAGGCTATCTCAAGCAGTAACCCTTGTAACTGGGTTGAGGATACTGTAATGGGTGGCAATCGACAGTCACAGGATGCTTTGAGTTTTTGAATGATTGAACTTAGCAGCAAATCTGGGTTGCCAGCCATGCAGCAGTCTCTACAGGCAGAGAGACATGCAGATAAAGGTCTCACAGAAGATAAAAGAGGCCTGCCACATATCCTAAGCTTCATGTGACTGGCTGTGAACCCACATTCTCTCAGAATTAATTACAGAACAGCTATCAGTCATGGACTTGCAGGTTAACCTTTCTCACAGAGTTGATGTGAGGATAAAATGCAGAGAAGGAGGACCTCCATATTATAAGCCACTTTGGATTCTTTGCAAGAGGAAGAAAGGCAAGATATGCATGTAACATAACAATATTACTAACAGTAAGAGTATACTTCATAGAGTAGCCCAGTAGAGTAGAGTAGAGTAGCAAAGTAGCCCACACAGTTTGCTTTAACAGGTTTACAGAGAATGGGATTTGTAATTAATACTGAAATATTTCTATATATTGGAATCTCCAACTTAAAGCCTGTGGTCACTATATTAGAAACCCCTCTCTTGTGCTTGCCATATCCTTGCCACTCTTGATTTTATGTAACTGCTTTATGAATGGGCAAGCCCCACATGGCAGCCATTTTACAAGAGTATCCACAACAGTCATTCAAAATTCCAAATGTTCTTACCAGTCCCAACAGGTTAAGTGACCCTGTTGCAGACCCCAGCAATTCCCATCACTCAAAATCCCACTTCCTCTTTAAAGACATCAGATCAAACCACTGCAGATAGAAAAATGTGACTTAATTATTTCCTTGTCAATAGCTGTTAAGATCCACTTCCATTTACTGGAGATAACACAACAGATTAAATCTGATCATACCAGATTTTTCACAGCTATGTCTATATCTTACTTAAAGCTGATTTTTATATAGTTTGCTTTTTAACATTTAATCTGCTCTAATAGCCAAACATCATTTGTGTCTGTACCTGAAAAAGTAAGACAAGGGAGTTAGTCAAGTGTGAGAACTAGCAGAAGGCTGATGGAAGAAATAACCTGGCCCTTAAATCCCTTGTAAATTTATGCTATGGGACATTTACTTTTTGGTTTTACTTTCCTAAAATCCAGTAACTACACAGTTTGCACTGTGAAAATAGCGAGGCTATTTCTTCATATAAGATATATGGATCACACTTCAGAGGTCAATAAAATTGTACTATTTTTTTCCTGCTTGTTGCAAATCTGCATCCATAATTAACAGTGACTATTTACTCCAGATTTATGTAAATTATTGTTCAATCCTTCTATTTTGTGGCAGCACATCTGGTGTAATGTGAGAAGCATAATTCTTCAACTTCCTTCTATTGAAATAAATGGAATCTAAAAGAGAAGTGCTTGGAGAATTTATATTTACTTGAAGTATTTTTATGCCACTCCTCAGCCAAAGAATTATCCCATAGTGGCTTACATCCAGTCAACTAAGACAATCCCTACCTGTGGACTTCAATTAAAAAAGACACAACACACAAAGAAAAAGGAATGGGGAAGGAGGGAGGGGAGGGGAGAAAACTTGACCAGATTGCATCCTTTTAGAAGATTTTTGAACACTGACCCTATACACTATTTTTAATTAAATGTGTGCACACTCTCACACATTGAATCTCATGCTTCCTGAGTTTCCTGGATCTTATCTTTCTCTTCTTATAATGAAATTATCTGTTAGAAACTGTACATTTATTTTTCAATTTCAGTCACTGTGATATGCTCCATAGTTATATGCTGGAAACAGGATAAAAATGGTTGAGATGCAATTAGATTCCTTAAAAGAGTCTTAGACAGATTTGTCATAGAAAAGGTCAGAGAAAATGCCAAACTGGATTCTAGTTATTTACTCTGTAGCATGACTTCTGTGCCTCTTAAATTTGTCAAAGAAGTCTTTCAAAATTGTTCAGGAATATAAGAAAGTGTAACTTTCTGCCCTTATAAAACACACATAGTTGCCAGCTGGTAGAAGACATGCAATCTAGCATAAATCAAAATTAAGCCCTGTTGATTTCCATGGGGCACAAATGGCTGTCCAGAATCATATAATGTCGAAATCCTGCATATACTGATGGTTAAGTAAGTTCTATTTAACTGAGTTGCAGGAATTGCTATTAAGAAACATGCTTAAAATTGGGTGCTGTGTCACTCTTTAAGTTGCTCTTTCTTTCTCTCACTATATAATTTCTGGTTAATGTAAATAGTATCAGGGTTCCCTCCAAAAACAGACCAATGAGAAATGAACGTGCTTGGTGGCAACATAATTCTGGCTATCTGGAAAAATGGGAAGAAGAACCTGAGAATCCTAAAAGAAGACATGGCAAACTATCATGTTCAGAGTCCATGAAGTTTTTTTTTGGTTTGTTTTGTTTTTTGTGGGGAGGGGGGCAGACTCCACTTGTCATTATACATATGTGAAAGGGAACTGCATTTGATCTATGGTTATATATATGAGTAACACTCCTGGGTCCTTTTAATATAATTAAGGCTTGGCAGGGATTTCCTCAAAATGAGACAGTGAGGCAGGTCTTACCCCAGATGCGTATCAGTAAAAACCACTGCAGTGGAAGTCTGAATAGTTTGCCAAGGCAGAAGAGGAAGGCAGATGGGTTGCATGCACAAGGAATGCAAGAATTCATTCCATTCCTCTTCAGATGGAAGCTATTCAGTAGTGCAGTGGCCTCAAATGGGATCCTTTAGGAAACTAGAGTGTCTTAAACATGGATAAAATTATTCCTTACTCAGGAGTAGGTTGTTTCAACTTATATGCATTGATGGCCCATTTTCAATAACGTACTGATATGGAGCACTGGTGGACCAATTGTCTGAATCCATCCCACTTTTCTCTATACATTTGTAACCATCTTGTTATTTAAATAAATCCTGAAAGTACGTTTACTGAAGATCAAGCTCTTGCTTATTTATACAGCATTTCATGAGGAATTATTTTCCTTTCAACAACAATTTGTTACAAGGTGGGTATACACTGCAGATCTGTGTGTATGAAGAAATTTTAATATAAATCTTTGCTGGAAAATAGAAAGAACATAACTAAGCCATTTTATTTCATATATTACTAGCCAGATTATTAATCAGTTCTTGATTAAATTTATACATTGCTAGTACATAATGTGACCCTGGTTAGATGTACCCATTAGTGCTATATCAGGTCTTACCAAGCAATAGAGGAAATTAAGTATTTCGTTGTCTAGTACAGTAATGTATTAGATATAAGGATGCATTTAAAACAAATTCCTACTGTTCAAGGACAGTGAATGATGAGCAAATTTTGGAGCGTAAAAGGAAAAAAGAACAAGAACAGACATTATTCTGGTAGACCTGAATCTGAACACTGGGCATTTTCAGAGCAGTAGCCAGCAAGCCAGGTACAGAAGGGAAGAATTTGCAGACTGTTGTAGTTAATTTTATTAGTTTATTTTCTTTTGAACTAGTTCTTAACAATAGTAGAAAACATCTATCTATTTTCTATCTACCTTAATACAGTAAGGTAGATAGGAAATTGCTAAAGATTTGTGTTAGTTTTCCCTCTAGGGTAAGCTGGGGTAGGCAATGGGGTGGCCATGGGCACCACTTTTTTTGGCACCACCAATGTGCCCTACTTCTCTTACCTTCTTTTAAATCAACACATTTTCTTATCAGCAAGGGTGCAGTTGTTGTGCAGCAGCCTTTGCTTGTGTTGAAAGCTCTGGGTTTAAAGAAGTGAGAAAATCATCACTGACTTAAAATGAACCTATTTCTTATGCAGGAAGAGCTGGGTAGCATGGTCAGAGTTTGTCTAGTTTGACAGTGCCCTTCTATATTGTATTTATTTATTTAACATATTTTGTTATACTAGTCTGAAGACTGTCTAAGCATATTACAATATTACATAAAATAACAATAATAAAACAGAGAATATGTGCCAAGGGTCAAATAGCAAGAAGTTAAAATATATTAAAGCTAAAAACAGTATAACTAACATCCAAATATAAAATCAGTTGTTAAAATGTCTGAAGAAGAGGACTGTTTTTGCCTGGTGCTGAAAAGAATGTAAAGATGATGCCAAGCAAACTACTTTTGAAGATGCCGAGCCCTGAGGGGACGGCATATAAAAGTTTTAAATAGATAAAAAATAAATAAGTGAGGCCCCTCCTCTATTTGCCCTCCCCTTTACCTACTTAAAGGATTACTCTCTCAGAAGGACCTCCACACCAGGTCTCAGGGACCAGGTAGTTTTGGTCCTGGTCCAAAACCAGGATATTACATCCTAGTTTTGTGGCATCAGTTCTAGATTGTAACTGAATTAATGCCAAAGGCAGCATGTACTATATTCAAATAAATTTCTCCCCCTAGTCCTATACATTTATATATTCTTCTTAAACCTTAGGATCTGGATTTGCTTTTTCAAATGGCAGTTTTATTCCCCACCCATCTGCTTTTGTAAAGAAGATATCTGTCATGCTACCTCAGGAGGGTTCTATCTTCAAAATGCAGCTTAAACATAATGATAAATAACTATAAATAAAGGTCCATCTCCTCCAGCACTCCATACACACAGTGGCAAACCAGCTGCCTGCAGGATCCCTCCAGCAGGATGGGTGCAATACCTCCACCTGCCCAATCTCCTCAACAACTGGTGTATGCAGGCGAAGGAGGCAGCACATAGGCAGGAAGGCTAGTAGCCAGGGATAGTCACCTCCTCCATGACTCTGTCCAATCCCCTTTAAAACCATCCAAATTGGTGACTATCGACACTTCTCATGGCAGGGAATTTGTCCTTTTCTATTATAGCTGGTTGGGTTGCCTTCTGTCTTGGGAGTCTCATCTTATGGCACTATCTGTTGTTCATTTTGGATTATTTCATCACAGGGCTTTCGAGGAAAGAAATGTTCAGGTGTGGTTTTCCACTACTGCCTTCTGTGCAGTACTAACCAGAGTTAGCTTGAGCTTCACTGTCATTGCCTGTGAAGGATCCTTCACCAGTGTCACCTTCAACAATTGCTGCCTTTGGCACTGTGATCATGTCACTTTAAAGTGTTGAAATGACAATTTCTTTTTAACAGTTCCCCAGGTTGCCAGCTTTCTTCACTGTTCAGCTTTCACACTCATATGTACTTCTGTCACCATGTTTTTAATGTTGTGTTTTCATGTATCAGATTTTTTTGTGTTGTATTTTTAATTTGTTGCTTTTATCCTGCAAACTACTGAGAGATGTCTTGCATAATAGAAGCCTAGAAATAATGTAACTATATAAATATTGGCCTAGTTAGGATGATCAAAATGTCCCATATGCTTCTGATGGTTTATTGGAAAGTTGTTTCCTTCTCCAGCATCTGAGTTCAGACAACACAACAAGCTACACTCAGGGAGCGATTATTTAAACTGCTCCTCACATACATCCAGCATATGCTACAATTTAAATATATCACCATGGCTTTATTTAAGCCATAGTGACGTTTTGATAATGAGAATCAGGTCATTATGTGCAACTTGCTTGGAGAGTTTTGTTTTCAGTTGATAATCCTATAAATATTACTGTCTTTTCTTCTGTTTTCATACTTTGTAACCAGCGATTCCAGTTTGCCTTATGTTTCCAGCTTTATCTCAGTTGTTTAATATTTTTAATGTTCTTCCTTTATAAAAAGCTTTTATGTCCATTTCAAAGGTTTAGAATGATAATCCTCATTTATATTTTAAAAGATTTGAATAACTATTGAAGTACCCTGTCACTTATCCAAACTAGGTGGGATAAGAGATATAATTCTAATTTTATTTTTGCCTAGCTACAACTGAAAGCATCTGAACCTAGGAACTCAGTCCTCTAACAATAGCAGCTTCGACCTCCGCACATGCAACACAAATCTCATAAAGTCATTTGTCTTAAACGTTTATATTGCAATTGTCAGAGTACTATACAAACTATCTTGTAAATAGACTAAATGCCAAGAAAAAAGTTTAGGTCACATACATTTTCAAATGTTTTATTCCAAGTACCACAATATGCTCTTAAAAATCCAAGAATTATTAAGATTTTATTTCCTTGCTTTTTGCTGAAGAATCTCTGGTAGAAATCCAAAACAGAAAGGGACACTTTGCAATCCTTTTATCTGCTATCCTTTTATCTGCTTCGAACTGAATGTGTGTATTGGTTGTGAAGGGATTAGATATAAAGTATCAAAATAGATCTGTATTCCCATATCTACTTATAGTTTAATTGCACTAGTTCAGCTCATCAGCAGGGTAATTTTGATAAACAAATTTCTAAGATTGAAAGATGACTAAAAGGCCACTGTTCTAATTCACAAGTAAAGGAACATTGGGTTTCTTAAACGATATAGAAAAACTTGGGTGTACATTGCAGGCACTGAACATTTCCTTCTATGACATCAATCCCCCCACCCTACAAATTTAGTATATGATAATTTGAAGAATTCCTTGGCAGTATACAGTTGTCTGAACACTAGGTCCTCAATTGAAAAGGCACCCTGAATACAAAATCTACAGAATAACTTTTTGCATAACTTTTGGACAATCTCATTTTCCCTGACTCTGAAATATCTTCTACTTTCAATTTCAAGATAGAATTTTCACAGCTTTTACTGAGAATTACAAGGGTGATTTTGCCAAAAAAAAATGCATGGGAATTTTATTCTAATAGCTCCCAATACAGGCCACTTACTTCAGATGTAATGTTGTTAGTGTTAACAATGAAGTCCTGTGCTTGCACACTTGGAAAAAAGTTGCACTATGTTCAGTGGAGGTTATTTACATGAAATGTACATAGGGTTGCAACTTAAACATTTGCACTGGAAAACATGTCCATTTGATAATAGACATTATTAGACTATTAGATAATAAACAATTTGATGTTCAACATAAATGTAATCTTTTTCTGCTTGAGTATATGGATTATCAATGAATAGCAGCCTCAGACAGTGGTAATGATTAATGTACTGCTACACTGACCAACCCAAACAACAGTCCCCATATTCATGCAGTCTTGCATTTGTTGTTTACATCAGAAATATCTATGCTCAGACTGTTAAGCTGAGAGAGCAAAATTCAGCACCAGTGGTCAATATCAATAAACCGAGCATCAGTTTTAATAAATAATATATTATTAGGTGTTATTTCTTGTCATGTTGGTAGAGCATTCTGAATCATATCAAATAGAACTTCTATTCATTATCCAGTTCAATTCATTTGCAAGTGATTTTATGGTGTGTAAAGCTCATGATGTATTAGAATATGCCAGTGGCCACTTTTCATATATTAAATAGAAAGTCAGAAAGAAAATTGTTTTAGATAAAAAGAGAATGTTAATTGGATTGCCACAAACAATTCTGGACAGTAGTGCTCAGTATCTTTAAACATTATTTTCGCATCTTAGATCCTACATAGCAAAGAGGTTCAGACCATATTACCTCTGTCTCGACATACTTTCTTCTTCATGCCTGTAGCCCCCATGGCTAACAGACTGAGAACATTTGCCATACTTCCTTGCCCTATTCTACCTTGTAGAAACCTGTTATTTGCCAAGCTATCTTTTCCAATTCATTTCCCTACCTGCTAAGTTATTTCTGCACCTGCCTGAGTTCTCCCATGCCAGTTGAATTTCCATCTCAAAACGAATCCCTGTATAGCTGTATCATCCCTTGATGTATTGCCTTGATACTGCCAAGGGTCAACACTTACATTGATATTGTATGCGGAAGAACTTATGTCCACTCTTGAGACGAACAGTGATTACTGGTCTCAGCCAAACAGAGTTTTCTTTCCAGACTTCACAACCAAAACGAAAACAAAAAGTAGTTTGGCTTCTTGTCATCAACTGATAAGATCTGGACAGGGTAGCAGAATAAGCTGATAAAGTGGTGGTGGGGATGAACACTTCACAACTACTCCAAAAATCCTGGTTGAAAAGGTGTGATAGAGAGAAACCATGTGTCTACAGCTAAAGTTGTGTGTTATCATGTCCTAAAGATTTCTGAAACAGAATGGATGGATGTCCGTATTTGGAAATTATATTTTTCTTGAAGTTTCTTAAAATTTCTGGGTTGGATCCAGAGCTACATGAGATCAACCTACCCCTTCTTTCCCATGAAAAAGTCATCTGAAAATGTTACACAGAGAGCCAGGAGATTCTAGCTGAAAGGGGTGACCTGTGGTGTATGGGGAAGGATCCACAAAGCTCAGATGGAAGGACCTTCTGTAAGCATACCCTTTGAAGTTGCAAAACCAGATCCTGTTGCAAATTTCAACCCCTTGAAATCATGGGCCAAAACATTTTTCATAACTTGTAGTCCAATAATATTCATATTTATTAAGATGCAATCCCAATGACCACTTATTAATAATTACCCTGCACAGTTGTAGGCCAAGATTAGTAAGACTTTCCTGTTAACCATGTAAAAATCTCACCAGAGCACAACCACAACAGTCCTAGTGTGCTAAGTATTCACATACACAGAAAAGGTTATCATTAGTATACTAGAAATGATTGAATTGAATGAAACATGACTAGGAACACATATGACAACCAGGTGAACTCTTGGGAGCATCCAGGAATATGTTGTGAATGTCATTTGTATGAAAGCTTCTAGTTGAATAACTAGCTTTACACACCCTACTTCTGTATCACTGCTTTGTAAGTGATCTATCCATCTATATATTCTGTCCATAAGTCTCTGTTCACACTAGTAATACAAACAAGGAGAAGGGCAAAGTAAATGATCATATGGTAACTGGTTCCGTATGTATGATTTTCAGCATTGTTGCAGGAATCAATGGTACAGTGAAGATTGTTCTCAGGTATGTCTCATCATAAACATTATTTCACTCTCTGACAAAAATGAATCCAAATGAAGGAACAAACCACCTTGCCATCCAACAACAGATACATTGATTCCTTAATGATGCCAACAGGAAACAAACTAAACATTTCCAGCATATGGAATAGTCCTTTTTTTTTTTTTTTTAACAGGCAAGGAGTTTGACTTCTCAACTGATAGCTCTGTGCTCATTTGTTAATGTGGTAGATGTTTTATATTTTGTTACTGATAAACTATGAAATTAGTTCTGCTTCGCTGTGGCATTATGTCTGGCAGCAGTTTCACTTGGCTGCTGCAGACCAGAGTCACTAAGCCCTCAAGAGAGCTCTACAACCTGCTGACTGGCAGGTCTAGAAACAACTCGAGGGACAAAGGATTCCCAAAGCAGCAGTTTAATGCTAAGCACATTTGGAGTTGCTTTATTTGATTGGGACCCATTTTTCACTCACAATCTTCCATTCCACTGAGATGCCATTGGGCATGTAACACAGAAGGGATCGTATTGTTGTCAGTAATGAGAAAGAACAAAACAAAACAAGCAGCAGTCTCTCCACCTTTGTGCAGAATTACAGACAGTTCTGCCTTCTTGATTCTTCCAGAGATGAATGACAATTATTCTCTGTGGCTATGTTATTTTCAATACAAATTTTTTCAACTGTTCAATTGCTTTCTAATTGACAAAAATGTAAAAGAGTATTGTCTGACACATGAGATATCAAATGTTTAGACAGATACTTTGTTCAACCTTGTTCAACTTTAGTAGATCGTATGGTACTTATAAATATCACATAAGATACATTTAATAACTTCAGGAAATTAGATATAGTTAAAAGCCACTGAGCAGTTTGGGCCATTATGAAGAGACAGCTATAGGAGATGAATGTATTAATATAATGAAGGCTTTTTCTTGGTCCCTTCTTCTGCTACAAAATGCAACACACTGATGTTACATCAAAACACATTCTGGAATTCAAAATATAAGCTTGCAGAATCAGATTCTTGATGGATGAGGAGGCTGCAGTGAAATGAGCCTTAATAGAAAAGCTGGACTGAACAGTACAGGGAGGCCATGTTCTATCTTAAAGAACTTGGGAAGGGGTATAAATCCTAAGAAACATTAATCTCATTTCTCTCTGCCACTGACACCCCCTGCCCCTGCTCCCCAATACATATAGTTAGGGGAGAAGCCTGCTGCCATAATGCTTCTGCTCCTCACATGGCATTTTAATTCACCATAATATCTGGAAAAGGTTTGTATGTATTATATAGGTACACACAGGTGGTCAGGATTGGCAGCATATCCCAGCAAAGTTTATACTTGGTGGCAAACTTAGGTGTGTTCCTATGTGATATGGAAAGAGTCCGTGTAGTGTTGTGGTTAAGAGCATGGGACTGGCGCTCAGGCAATCTGGGTTCTAACCTCTGCTTAACTATGGAGACAACAGGGTGACTTTGGGCCAGTCACAGACTCTCAACCTGACTACCTCACAGGGTTATTGTCATGGGGAGAAAATTAAAAGTAGGAGGATGAAAATGATGTAAGTTGCTTTGAGTTCTTGTAAGAAAAAGGCAGGATATAACTCAAATAAATCTAAAAGACTGTACACTTCTCATGGTCATATATAGGAAGGGCAATAATGCATGCATGCCCTGAACATACAGAGAACTTTAACTTTCCAAAGGCATCTATGTGAAATGTGTGTGTTTGTGGGCTTTCGAACTAAGGACCATGACCTGGATCCTAACTAACATGCCAGCTGGAATGTCCCTTCAGTCAAGTTCTACTCACAGGATGTTCCTAATGGTGAATTAGGAACAGAATAACATGAACTTTGTAAGAGTGTAGAAGAAGCAGAGAATGGAGACAGGAAGCTTTAGTTTTGCCTGTATGCATGGAACCTCAACTCTTAAGGTAAGAAAAATGTTATTCTTAGTTGCAAGAGTTCATAAAAGCAATGTAGAGCAAATATCTTGGAAAATTTCTGTATGCTTACATTTGCTTTTCTCTTCTGCTTTGTAACACACACATTTCTGGCAGACTATCAAATAGGTACAGTGTCTTGAGACCTGCTCTCTTGCACACTGTCATGCATGTGTGTTTCTGTAATGCCTCTCTAATAAAGCCATTGCTTTTTCTTTAACTTTCAGCATAACCGTTTGTTTATCGAGGCTCTGACAGTGTCCAATAAGTTAATCCTCTTATCAAGGTTTGTGGAATCATTTTTAGTTGATGTTGATCCTCTGAGGACATGGGCAACAAATTTATTATGTTGCGAACCATATGCCCTCTCAATCCTTGCCCAGGTTGGCTTGTTAGGACTAACCAGGAAGGTTGGCCTGGATGGATCCAGGGAGTCATTAATATGAAGCTGTACAAAAGCCTCATGCCAGTTGCCTTTAAAGAACATTCCAGAAAAAGCCCTTTTCCCTCAGGCCCAAAATTTATAACTACTGTCTAGGTATGAAAACCTAGTTTTGGGAAAAGGTGCTTGAAAATGTGGTAGCAACAGCACTTTAGATGTTCTTTGAGGATACAGAATTCCAGTCTGAATTCAGGCTTGTCTTCAGAATGGACTCAGCCATGGTTGCCTATAATGGAAAGAGCATAGGGGTATTGTTGCTTTTCACTGATATCTAAGTGGCTTTTAATACTATTGATTGTGGTATTCCCTTAGATCAGCTTAAAGTTGGAGTACAGGGCACTCTATTGTAGTTATTTTACTCCTGTCTATAAGGTAGGTTCCACAGAATGAAATTGGTGGATTGTGTTTTGGCCCGTTTACTATTACATATAGGGCAGGAGATTACCCAGTATCAATGTTACTCAATGTCTACATGAAGCTCTTTTGATTTAGAGCTGTTTTCCATTTTATTTCTTTGTCACATCTGAGCCAGGTGTGATCATGCATGACTTGAACTGGTGTCTGGATGAAGGCCAGTTAACTGAATCTTGGTAAGGCAGAGTCTTTGTGGGTGGCTGATTCACAGGTGTTAGAGTTGGGTTTACCCGTCATATATTGGGTTACATATCCCTTACAGAGACAGGAATGTAATCTAATGTGCTCTTGGATTTATATAGTGATCTTGGAGGTAAAGAATTATCAGTTTTGGCTGATAACAACTGTATGACTATTCCTGGACAGGTATCGGATGGCCACAGTGATCCAGGCACTAGCCTCAAGACTGAATTGTTATAATGTACTTCATGTGCACTGTCCTTGAGATTGGTTAGGAAACAGCAACTAGTGCAGAATAAAGTGGAACTTCCTACTATGAACATATGATTTCTGTGCTGAAAACTCAGCCAGAAGTTAACTGGTATTCAGTATAATGTTGTGAGCTAGGCCTCTCTTCCCAAGCAAGACAATCACTCCAGCATGTCTTGTAAGAGTCTTTTATCTACACAGGAAATCTAAGCATTCACAAGTCTCTGAGCACACACAAGAAGTGCTGACCCCTCTTTGCCCCCCTTTACCCAAATCTTTGCTTATGAACACTTTGGGGCCTGTCTCTGGAAGATGAGGAGCTGTGAAAACTTGCACACCCTGTGTTCTGCCTGCAGCTGTGACAACAGACCCTCAGATCCATGTCTTCAGGAGGCTTGTGTTCTCCATCCGAGAAATGTCCCTGCTCCCATCCATTGTCTGCCTCATTCCCACAGGCAAGAGGGAAACTAGGCCCTGTGGGCATCCTCAAGCTACTTTCTTCCAGAGCAGGAAAGTAACTGCAGGCCTGTCAGTTACAACAATAATTCCATTATCAGAGTGTGAGCTCTGAGCCTGTTCTGGTTCAGCTATACCTGCATCATCCCCTGAGTATGAGCTATCAATTCCACCAAAACAGGCTGTCTCTCATGTGCACCTGGGAAACTTGTCAGAGTGCATGTGCATGACATGTAAGATGTTGGTTTATAAGACTCTAAATGCCCCAGGACCAGGTTTCTTCCTCTTTAAGCTGCTCTGGTATCTACATTGTTAGAAGATAGCCTTTACTATATACTGCTAAGATAGTGGAGCTGGCTGGAGTCGGGGATCAGACTAGATTGGCCGGGAAGCCCCTTCTGACTTGCTCTGTTTCTATGTTTACTGTACCTACAACCCACTGATGCTCACTTGATAATGGAGTAGAGATGGCCTTCTCCAGCATGAGGGATGATCCTTCTATTGAATTTAGGTGTGTTCCTATCACAGTTTATGTTGACTACTGAAAGGATATCTATTTGCTTGGGTGTTTTCTAACTGCTAAGGCTACCTACTCCCCTTGGTTATTCTAATGTAATATTTGTTTTATTACTGTCTGGTTTTATTGCATTTTATTATGATTTTTGTGATATAATTTGGGATTTAAAAATAAAATGAAAGTAATATATCAATTGTATGAAATAAATAAAAACAAGGGGACCAATTTTAGAAAGAGTTTCAAAATGAGAATAGTTGACTTGCTCTACAGCAGAAGCTTCTTGATCAAGAGAAGTCTGGCAGAATCAATTTAAGTGGCAGCATGAAATTTGGCAGCTTTCCTTTCCTTCTATGATTAATCCAGCTGCTGCTGAACCCATTGATTCTTTACTCATCGATTGGTTAATTTAATGAAATATGAAGCATTAGAAACTGAACAAATTCACACTGCTGACAAGACAAGATCCTGACAGAAACTACTTCTAAAGCAAAGCTGCAACATTAGATCCAAGACAATAACGGGGCCAGCTTGCTTTAACATTTAACCCAATAATGTATTATTAAACTATGCCTTATTGCTGTTGAACATGAAACCCAGCTTGCATTTTATTCTTGTACCACTAACTAGCATTACATTCATATTTGGGATGGAATGAACTTTGGATTTCAACCATTCAACTGCAGGAGGAAGCAGAACTGACAGATTCACCCACTCCTCATTTTAATACCTGTCGGCAGTAACCACTAGCATTTAACTCTGTTAGCGGATGGACAGCATTGTCCTAGATATATTTAATATGATATGGTGGCACTCCTGGAATCATCTGGAAATGGCAATTGCTAGGGTAACAGCAATTAAGTTGGGCATCCCATTTGATGGTTTGGCATCCCATTTGATGGTTCAATGGCAACAGAAACCTTGTAAGGTTGGCAGAAGCATGCTGAAAACAAGTAAGATCAGCAAAGCATGCACACTGTTGAAGGAGAAGAACTGTTAAAATGAGTCTAAAGGGAAGTGGTCAAGAAGCAGAATTTTACTCTTTAAAAAGGAAAGTCAACCTACCGAGCTCCTTTCTGAATATTATTATTGTGGTATTTGTGCGCACATATCACTGTTTCTGAGGCCTATGTCACTTTGCCATGAGTTGACAGGTTTGAGAATGCTCCTAGGATATTATTTTGTTTTGCTTTGTGGGGACAATACTTATTATATATAAAAATAATAAATGCATTTTGCTTTGTTGTAGTGTTATTATTTACCATACTTCTCAATGGGTGCTTGAAGCAATATACAAAAAGAAAGAATTTTTAAAAATATATCCAAAAAGTTGAATAACATTTTGTAAAATAAAACTAGGGACTAATGATCAAATTGGAATGCTATTATTACTATTACCAGGTTAGCAAAACAATACTGTCTTCAACAGCCATCTAAAAGCTAATCTAGAATCCCTGGGGTGGATTTTTTGCCACTGGAAAAAATATCTGGAAGTATCAAAAGCCACAACTAAAAGAACTTTTTAATGCTCAATTTATAAGTTTTAAACTTGAGAAGGTCACAAATTTGATTATCTCAAAATCACAAAATAAGTAGGAATGGCAGCAATACAAGGATTGAATCCCATGAGTGCCAGATGCATGAGGAACTTACACTTCAGGAAATGGAACTGATAGATAAATGCTCCCTTCACAGGTTATCCAGAAGAATGAAAAGTCTATTTGTGAAGATACATTTTGCCTCACTCTTAGAATATACTAAATTCAAGTAGTATAGATGAAATATTAATTTATGCTTTGGATTTTGAACGCTTCTGTTTTTAAGCAGAAAATTCTTGCTCTTGAGATATGCTTAGAAAAAATTACACAAAATGGTTTCAGTATCATTCTGCAAATAATGTTAAAGAACAAGTTCCCTCCTTGTATCCCTTTTGTCATGCCCTCTTTGTAGGCTTTCCAGAAACATCCCTCTGGTGACCGTTGAACATAGATAAAACGGACCTTTGGTCTGAGCCAGCAGGACTGTTCTCATTCCACTATTAAATTAAGAAGAGACCACTACCTCTGAAGAAAAATATGCTCTACTCAAAATCTGTTAGGAAATTTGCAGTGCTTGTATAAATAAGTAAAACAATTTGCTAGCAGGTCTTGTCTTGTCTTTTCTCTACTCTTTTCTTTTATATTTGCCTCTATTTGTTGGTCAGAAGATTAGTGGTGTCCTTTCTCCTCCACATCCCCAGTAGGATATAACTGTGCCTTTCTGTTACAAGTTAATTTAAAAGGCATGAGAGCTAGACTGCAGAGTCTTGGAATCCAGACTGTCACTGGCTGAATAATGAGATCCATATTAATAATGATTGTATTATCTACTTTGGGATTTGGCTAATACTGCACCTGACTTTTATTACTTACAATTCATTCTTGGTTGGTTGGGAAATCAAGGAACGGTCTCTAGGGCACAATGTTTTAAAATGATACAAGGATACATTTTGCCAGTACCCAAGAACTGAAAATAATTGGAGTGTGGGATCTCTTAAGAGGGGAAACAAAGCATTAACACTTCCTTGAAGATGAAAGTATTGATATGTTTTAAACTTGTGTAGAAAAATGTGGACTTTTCATATTCTATATAGGTTTTTGCAATACTGAAAGCATGAAGGAAGCTAAAGGACATGCTACATTGACTAGAGTCTTAGCCCAGCATATTAAATTTGTGGACTTACATGATGCAAAGCTAATAGAAAATGACAACATCCAAGGCGTTAGGTGGCTATAAAAAAAGCCCATGCCCAAACACATATGAAATTAATTCTTTGCTGATCTGAAGATTTTAGTAGCTTAGGGTCAGATCTGTGAATAATATACTGCTCATTCAATAAGCATGTAAACATCTTCTACTCTGAAATGGTAAAAGTGTTTAATTGCAATCTGTAAGAGATCCTCACAACAGTAAATAAGCTAGTTTGATGCAGCTATTCATAACAAACTACTCCTTATACTAATAATACAAAGCTGATAAGGCAAATTCCTAGTATTATAAATAATTTTTATCTAGAATGAAAAGTCTTCAGATTTTTCAAACCATAGAAGTAAGTGTGTAGTGATCAAACACAGGATATAGTAGCTTTTAGACATGCAAGAAGCTACATTCAAATAACATATATGTATCCTTGGCAATATCTCTTAAATATATTTGGTTGGGTCCACTGAAATAAAATCTCTGTGTGGGAAGCAACTATTCAATATGTGAAAAAGACAGATCCCTCTTACACTTTATGTTGCAGGAATGTGCTTACATCTTACTGTCAGTTGTTTGGATCTATATAATTTTTCGCCTTTTGTATATTCTTATCTGCCCTGTGGAGTGGCCAGTAGAACAGATATAATATTCCAGCAGTAGTCTCATTGATGATATGTCTAGTTAAACCACCTGTCTGTTTTGTGTAGACATTTCTATCCAAACCCAAGCAGCATATAGAGCTCCTAGGTACTGCATGGCATTGAAAGAAAAGAAAATATCGAAACTGCCACTGAAGAAACCCCATTACTCTTTCTCAATTGTTTAAAGAAACAAAATGAGACTTGATGACAAGAGGGGTTTTTTTAAACAATCCAAACACTCTAATATTACCTAATAATAGATTAGATAATAAAAAACACTGGTTGTTTTACTAGGTACCTCACTTAATACTTTTCAGTACCAAATGACAGTGCATAATTACTTGTTCTATAGGTTGAAAAAGTGAAGATTAAAACAAATAAAACTTGTTTACATGACTGTGATGTGTGATATGCCATCTGAATAATCACAATCTGGGAATGGTTTTTCTATTCGTCCAAGCCTGAGTTGCAAGGTATTATGAAGAGGAAAACAGCCCTTAACTAGCCTAACAATGCCTCATGGGTTTGCTTCTGGAGGAAGTCAGAGGAAGTCTGTTGCAATCTGTTTTGAAGGCATGTTTTTGTATAATGGACTGTAGCCCATTAAATAAGAAATTGGTATTTTTCTATGAAAAATGACACACACACTTCATAATGTTTAGAACATGGCATCTCTGTTATCATTGGATCGCACATGAAAATCCCACAGTGGTAAACATGGTAATCCAAGAAATCCCCATTGTACTGAACATTCTTATCTTATTATATTATCCTTAAATTCCTTATATATGGTGGGAATTTCACATTATACCTAATGAGAACAACTGGGAGAATTATAATATATTTGTAGCTGTGCCATCACAAAAAGTAGAACAGTTTACTGTACTGTTGCTGAGATACTGGTGGGAAGAAGGAAGCTTGCCTCTGTGCCTGTATCTGTCTACGTGCAGAGAAGACAGAGCAACATTTACACATACAAAATGATTTAAATAACAGCTCTAACCATGTGAAAAGGCAATGGTTGTGGCATGGAAAAGAGTACAAGGCAAAGGAGAACATGGTAGAAAAGGAAAAAAAATGATAGAATAGGCCACTGCAATACCTGGATACTGAGGTTTCAGATGTAATATGCAAGCTTTTTATGTATGTCAATTTATTAATGTAGTATAAATAATATCTTAGCATATCCTATTGAAAGAGCATCATCTAATTCTCATAAGAATGTGCATTCCAGATCCTTAAAGACTGTAACAAATATTAACCTGGGTACAATATGAAGCAACAGGTAGATGGAGCTATCAGATGGATATATTGCAGTTTTGCTATCCTTTCACCCATCTTTATTCTTCCACTGACATTTATTTATTACTGTTCTATAAAAAAGGAAAGGAGAGGATGAGTGTGCCTATGTAAGCTGCCTTGGGTTCCTCATAAGAGAGAAAAAAGTGGAATATAAATGTAAAGAATATATAGCAAGACTATATTCTATGTATACCCCAAACCTGAGGAAAATCCTTTTTAAGGGGAAAATCCGTATCTTATTTATGGATTAGTTATATTTATATCCTATGTTATTTCTTCAAGGAACCAAAGGTAGTTAAGTAATTCTCTCTTTTCCATGTTAACCTCACAACAGCACTCTGAGGTAGGCTAGGTGGAGAGTAGTGACTTACCCAAGGCAATGCGTTTTATTTGTGAGTGTGACTTGAACCCTTATCTTTCAAGTCCCAGTCCCACACTCTAATAACTATTCCATACTCGTTCTCACCTTTGAGAGAAAGAATACAATGTACCTTTAATGGGGTGGGGGGTGGGGCTCTTCAGTATGAAACATTTGAAAACAGCTGAATTGGGGTACAGAAATCTAATACTTTGTCATATCACCCTGTACCAAAATCAAGCTTTGAGTTAAAGTTTCCTGCCACATTTTACTCATTATACCGAAAGAGGCCTCTGAAGAAATGGAGGAGCCAGGTGCATCCATTTTCATAATAGTGAGCCTGAAACACATAGGGTCTCTGTGTAAAACATGGGGACTTCTGAAAAAGACTCTTCAAGCACATAAGAACCAAACAGGTTACCCTTTAACATCCATCAGTTTTAGGTTTCAGTTGTTGCCCAGTATCAATCCTCTAATATTGTGTTTTGAAGTCCCATGATGGGATGCTTTCTTGTGCAGCTATGAAGATTAACAGGAATACAAGATAAAAGGAGCCTGAGATAATGTGGAGAGAGGTAGGCCTTAAAGAGGAAAAAGTTCAACTCACTGCACTGTTGCAGACTTCTCCAATTTGGTATCCTCTAGCTGATTATGAGAGTTGTAGTTCAACATATCTGGAGGGCACCAGGTTGGGGGAGGCTGTCCTATTAAAAACTATCTTTGATCCTATTATTTATACCTCAGGTCATGCCCATGGCAGAAACAAAACACAACCGTTTGTAGGTGAAACCCAGATGTTTTACTCACACCTCCTGAGGAAAAAGTATAAGTCCTTCCTGTATCACAGGGGAGTGCAAGTCAGAAGGTCATTCCTTCTCAGTCCACTTCTTAGATATATCACTGACAACCCTTGGTTTTACTTTATAATTTTTTCTAAGCCCCAAGCACTGCAGCATGAGAAATGCTTTTTTTTTGGTCAGTTTTCAGCAATCAAGGTAGCCTTTTCTCTCTATTAGAATGAGGAAGTTGAAAAAGAGAGCGGTTTCCCCTTCAGTGACTGTGAGGTTGCAGAAAAGTGTCAAATTCAAAATGACAACAGTAGCCTGTAGTGTTTCCACTTTCTACAATGTTTCTCTTATAGTTTGCATTCCCCTGCTGTGGTTTGACTGTCATACAGTAACCGCAGCAGGAAGCAGAAATGAAAGCAAGAGCCACAAACATACTCATGTGTTGGGTATCCCTACTGGACCAGCAGGAGGCAAAAATGATAGGAATTATGTTGCCATGGACCCTTAGGCAAGGTATTAACATATGAAAATACAAAGCCGTGTTTGCTCCTTCCATTAAAATGAATGGACTTGAATTTTATGAAATTGACTTGTCATCCTTTCAAAAAGCAAAACATTTTCTGCTGCTTACAAATATATATTGCTGTGTGGAGTTATCAAAATATATACAGATGGGCAAAAGCTGGATTTTGCATTATGAAAAGCAAGGCTACCTCCCAAGGCTTTAAGAGATGGCACGAAATGCCTCCTTTTAAAGAGATTATATATGCAAATGGGTATATGAGAACCTGCTATTGCCAAAGAAAGCATTTTCTCCCTCTTAATGTGTCACATGAGAATAGTGGCTGAAAAAACTGATGATAATGAATGTCTACTTTTGTGTTTCCAACATATCCTTAAGAAACAAACCAGCTGTAATCTTAAGCTATGTATTATTTAGCTATCCAGTGCTAATATAGCTTAGCTATTTGCTAACATATTCTACTCATTATTATTATTATTATTATTATTCTTCATTACATTTCTATACTGTCTGCAGCTGAAGTTCTCTGGGTGGTTCACAGAATTAAGTCACCAATCTAGATTTCAACCAGACCTGACCCTGCTTAGCTTCCAAGATTAGTCAAGATCAGGCACTTCATGCATTTTAGTGAATGACAGATGTTTTGTAAGCATCAGTGTTTATTGGAAGTTCTTAAAACTTGCAGGAATCCATATTTCATTCTCATTTCAATCTTTCATCCAGAAATTACAATATCCACCAAATCCCAGGAATAAACAATGAAACCAGATTTCATGACTCAGCAGGGATCTACACCAGACAATTTTATGAGCTCTACAGTGTCCAACTCCCAGGCATGTCATGTGGTGCTCACACCAAACTGTCCTTCTTCTGCTATTTCTGCCATTATTTTATTTGTTTAACTTCTACACTACCCAATAGCTGAAGTTCTCTGGGCAGTTCACAACAACCCATTAAAAACATAATCTAAGATAAACCACATTGTAAAAATTGTCAAAAAATTTGCAGTACAAAATTTAAAACCAGATTTAAAAATGTAAGATTTCAGTTATTTAAGCAAGATAAATCTTGCAACCTGATTAAGCAACTAACAAAGCTTCAGTAAACTAATTAAATGCCTTGTGGCAGAGGTTAGTGTTAACCTTGCACAAAAAGATAGTTGATGCCAGGTGTGCTTCAGTGGGGAACTCATTCCATAACTAGAGGGCTACCACTGAAAAGGCCTTTCTCCTTGATGCCACCAACTGAGCCTCCCTCAGAGGTGGCAATTGAAGATAGACCCCACAGTAGAGCAGTACTGCTTTTCAGTGGAAGGGTTACTGCAGCAAGCAGTACCATAGTCTCCCTCTTTTCTTTTTTCCCACTTGTGTCTCTTTCTCTATTTTTTTTTTTTTTTTTTTTTGGTGAAAGGGAAAGAAGAGCTGTCATTCTCTCTCTGTTTCTTTGCACCTTCTTTCTTGTGCATTTCAAAGCCAACGAATGGGGTGGAAAACAATTTTTAAAGGACCATTCCTTTGCATACAGATGCTTTTGAATGATTCTCTCACAAATGCATTTGTGTGTGACACAACAGCATGTCTGCAGCACATTGCAAATTGCACTGTATTCATCAGCATGTGCCCCAAACGGAAGGGGGTCTAGTGTCTTGAGTATTTCAGCTACCACTGCCAAAGTGTAAGCCACTTTCTAGTTTCAAGATCAGATCACATCCTCACAAACCCTATCCCCTGTCCTGCAAATCCTATGGCTGTTTGCAGTTCTTCTCATTAGTGTATAGAATTTAACCATTATGGTACTAAGTAACTGTGCCATCCAGGATTTTCCAGGATAAAGTATCCAGTTTGTCATCTGTGATTGCTACTTAGTCTTCAAAATATTACCTCATTTATGTTTTCGTTTGTTTTTCGTGCATACTCATGGATATACAAACATGATTGGGTTTAAGTACCCCAATTATTTAAAAGTTCCAAGTACAGCCAAACCCAAAAACCTTAAATATGCCATTTGTTATGAGGGGAAGATAGTTAAATCTGTGATAACTTACTTTCTATTATTACCATGCCATTTTATATTATTAATAATAAGTAATATATTACCCAATAGCTGAAAATCTCTGGGCAGTATCTGATGCATTGAGCTTGGATTCTTCTGATGAAACATAGAACAACAACAACAAAAAAAAAAAACTGGCAGAGATCACATAACTTCTTGGCACTTCTGGAACAAGTGTCAGGATCCAGGGCTGGGATATGGGTGTCAGGAGATAAGACAGAGGTACCAGGACCAGGGTAACAGAATAGAAATAGACCACTAGAGCACAATCAAAGTTCTTACAGCTGACTCTCTACATAACATATTTGTTTCTCTCATCATTTAAGTCAATTTGAAAAAGAAGTCTCTCTAGAAATTTGAATCAGGATGTCAGCTATTTTTTCTCATAGAAACTAGCTATGAGTGTATTCTTTAATCCCCTACACTGAATTTTGGCTGGTACTTCAGTAAAGATCAGCCATGGCCCCCCAACCCCATGAGGAAAACATGGTAATTGCAAAGAGTTGACATGAGGAGCAGTGCTGCTACCACCACCAACCATGAACCACGAGTGGCAGTGGCTGAAGGAAGTGAAAAGTGGAAAGTAAGTGGCTTAACAGTTGAGCAGAGAAAGATGGTAAGCAGCTTTTGCACCTGCATCTTCATTTCTCATTGAGACAGTGTGAAGGATGAATAAGCACATAATCAGGGAAACTGAGGTCTTGGATCACCAGAGAGCATAGCAGGAATGGCATCACGACACCGTGACCAGGAACAGCACTTAAAGAGCCTTAATCTATTGTGTATAAGTAATACACATATACATGTTATACTGGAATGCAGGTGGACTAGTAAAACCTTCTGTGGACTACCAACTTGCATTAATTTCATTTCAACAATGATATAATGATTGACAATTACCACTTAATCTGACTGATTCATATTTTAAAATCATGATAATTACACTTACGTTAGAACCTAAGGAGAGCTGTGCTGGATCAAACTAAGGTCTATCTAGGTGAATTCTGTTCACTTACTGGCCACCAGCTGCCCACAGGAAACCCACAAGCAGGACTTGAGTACAATGGTACCTTCCTACCCAAATTTCTGAGAAACTGGTGTACTGGGTATAGTAATCTTGGAAATAGTGTGCATCACATTACATTTGCTTATATTAAAGTAAATTTGCCATTTTGATGCCCATTCTCACAGTTTGAAGAAAACACTTTGGAGATCTTTGAATTATCTTTTTGTTTTAACCACCCTAAATAATTTGGTATCTTCAGCAAACTTAGCCCTTTCACACCTAACTCATTTATGAATGAGTTGAAAAGCACTGGAAAGCATTATTATATTCTGCTGCATAATGAGAGATGATTAAAAAACTGGCAATGCTGCATTCCTAAATATTAGACTTTAATGATTAGAGGAAGATGCCATAAACTTTAAAGAAACTCAGATATGCCAGAAGAGTTTTAAGCAATGTCATATAAATTGCCATGATATAATCCCGCTGAGGCAGTAGATATTTTGTCCTCAGTGCGTATTAACCTTGGTCTTCTGGGAGGACAGTCTGGCCTTCCTTACTTCCTAACAATTGCTGGCATTGCTGAAGTGCCAAATAGATCATTTAAGGACTGAGAAGACTTTAATTAAAGTGATAGACATATTAAGTCCTCTTTGAATTGATTTTCAAAGGTTAAGTGGATTAAACTTATTTCTTATTTTATGGGTTTCCAAGACGGCTCTTAGGCTACCATGCCATGGGGAATTTTGGTGGTGGAAAACATTTTATATTGTTTATAAGCATCTATATATTTATTTCAAGGCTAGAACATATTAATACTATTAATTGCTACCCAGTTGTTAAATGTTTTGAATAAGAAAATCAGAAGACTGTATTATTATTATTATTATTATTATTATTATTATTATTATTATTA
>NW_025335941.1:29223366-29395181 GCF_004798865.1 Varanus komodoensis
TATTATTATTATTATTTTTATTATTATTAGAACATTTCTATGCCGCCCCTTGCCGAAGCCTCGGGGCGGCTTACAACACAATAAAATACAATACAAAAATAACAATATAAAATTAAAATTAATAATATAAAATAAATAAAAAATATAAAAGATATAAAAGAAGTTATAAAAGAAACGTTATAAAAGAAAAGAAGTAAAGAAAAGAAGGCCCTGGGGGATTTCCCGGTTGATAAGGCTGGTGCTCCTGTCATGCCTTGGTTAAACTATGGAATGGGGAAATGACCAGGGCTATTGACACGATCACTCCTAAGTGTCCTCTCCCACCTGGCAGACCCCGTTCATCCCCTTGGTATACACCTGAACTACGGGCAACGAAGCGGGTTGGGAGACGTCTAGAGCATAGGTGGAGGAAGTCACGGGATGAATCTGACCGAACACACTTAAGAGCCCATTATCAGGCCTATGCTGTGGTGGTGAGGGTGGTGAAGAAGAAATTCTTCTCTGCTTCCATTGCCTCCTCACAATGCTGTCCGGTGGAGCTCTTTTGGGTGGCACAGGGGCTAGTACATCCGGGCCCAAAGAAAGATTTCGTGCCACCCTCGAAGGCCCGCTGTGACGACTTCGCCAAGCATTTCAGGGAGAAAATCATTCAGATTCATCATGAGCTGGATTCGACTAGTGAATCAGATTCTTCTGGGGAGGTGCCAGTGTTGCCGTCTGGTTCAAAATTGAAGGATGAGTTTTAGTTGTTGCAGCCTGATGATGTGGACAAGTTGCTTGGACAAGTATGTCCTACCACCTGCTTACTGCACCCTTGCCCACCTTGGCTACTTAAGAAAGCCAAGGACGGGACTGGGTCCTGGATCCTGGAGATTGTCAACGCCTCTCTAAGGGACGGCAGGGTACCTACCCCTTTAAAGGAGGTGGTAGTCCGGCCAGTCCTAAAGAAGGCATCCCTGGATCCAGAGATGGCCGCCAACATCCTGTTCCTGGGCAAGGTGTTAGAGCGGACGGTGGCGGGACAGCTCCAAGCACTCTCAGATGAAGCTGATTACCTGGACCCATTTCAGACCCGGGTACTGAATCTGCCTTGGTCGCCCTGTACGATGACCTGTGCAGGGAGAAAGATGGGGAGTGTGTCCCTGTTGATTCTCCTGGACCTCTCAGTGGCTTTCGATACCATTGACCATGGTATCCTTCTGGATAGGCTTGCAGGATTGGGAGTTGGAGGCACTGGTTTGCAGTGGTTCCGCTCCTATCTCAGTGGAGGGTTTGCAGTGGTTCCTATCTCACGGAGGGTTCCCGGAGAAGGGCCTCTCCTGCAGATCTCAGGGGGTGGGCGGGCGTATATGGACGTAAGCGCTCCTTCAGGTAGCCAGGACCCAAGCCGTTTAGGGCTTTATAGGTCATCACCAACACCTTGAATTGGGCCCGGACTTCAATGGGAAGCCAGTGAAACTGACGGAGGACTGGAGTCATGTGAACATAATGCCCAGTCCCTGTCAGCAGCCTGGCAGCTCTATTTTGAACCAATTGAAGTATCCGGACCGTCTTCAAGGGTAGCCCCACCCTTGAAGGTAGTTACAGAAGTCAAGGCTGCCAGGTTGCTGATGGGGACTGGGCATTCTTCTCATATAACTCCAGTTCTCCGTCAGCTTCACTGGCTCCCCATTGAAGTCCGGGCCCAATTCAAGGTGTTGGTTATCACCTATAAAGCCTCAATGGCTTGGGTCCTGGTTATCTAAAGGAGTGCTTATGTCCATATAGGCCCTCCTGCCCCCTGAGATTGGCAGGGGAGGCCCTTCTCTGGGAGCCCTCTGTGAAGGATATTAGGAGGGTGAGCACCCAGAGGAGGGCCTTCTCTGCGGTGACACCCCACCTATGGAATGCGCTCCCCAGAGAGGTCTGCCTGGTGCCGTTGTTATTTGTTTTTCGGCGCCAGGCCAAGACCTTTTTATTTAAATGATATTTTAATTGTTAATTGTTGTTTTTATTTACTGGTTTTATACTATTGCCGAGATGCGCCCGATTTTTAATGTTTATTCTATGTTTGTTTATTCTGTTTTGTAAGCCGCCCCGAGGCTTTCTGCGACGGGGGCAGCATAAAAATGCTATAAATAAATAAATAAATAAATAAATAAATAAACTATTCCACACTTTACAATTGCTTTTACATCCTTGTTTTGTTACAGTAAATAACTATTACAACTATTGTTTACATATTTGCAAACATGTATACTTCCGTGCAATTTTGCATTTTAAGCCCACAAATTATAATTTCATCATAACTTCTCCTGTTCTGAACCATTTTATTTATTTACAAAATTTATATGCTATTCTATAATACATTGCCTGAATGGTGAACAAGAAAACTGTGCTGTTGAAAATTGATAACATATTGTTATTTATTTTAATTAATACATTTGTACTACTTTATTATATTCAGTTAACAAATGGCATCAATAAATCAGTAGCTAGTAGTTGTGATGGTTCTATATTATATATATCTGTTACACTAATTTCCTGCTTTGGGGTTTCCCATAGGTAATTGCTTGGTCCGATGGGCCCCAACATACCCATGGCAACTCTTCTGCACTGCTACTAGGCTTGTTTGCTGATGCACCATCATTTTCTGCTTTCTGGATGGTGATCTGCAGACCCCCTGAGCTTCAGGACCAAGGTCCAGCTCTATCTGTATTAAACAGTATGCAGCAAAATTGATAACCCAATAGGTAAATCCTGTTAAGACTAGGCGGTTCTTATCAACTTAGCTGTGAAGGAGGGGGCAGACATCTTTTAAAATATTTGCCAAGTGAATTTTAGGAATAAACTCCTTTCTCACACTGCTCTAAATTGTGCCACAGTGCTACTTAAGATATATTACAAGTCCCTGATTGTGCCCAGCAGAATGTTTGTCTCCTGCCCTCCTTCATTAATAGGCACCCCCAAACCATATCACAAGCAGCTTATGAAACCCCTTTCAATTTCAAAAGATGTTTGTCATGTTGCTTTGGAAAGTATGACTGCTGTTTGAGAACAGCAAAACCTTCTCTGAACACGCAGAACTCATCCAGCAGTTCTTTGGATGTAGGCCATTTTCAAATCACAATATGCAAGAGATATAGCTTGAACTTTTGCAAGATTAATTTCTCAAGAAAATTCAAATAACTGAGCTGCAGTGTTTGATATTTTCCTTTTCTTTTTAGCTTAAATTTGCTCATGGTCAATTTTTACCTACCAGGTAAATGTCCATTGACAAGATCCTATATTCATAGTGCCATTTTTGCATATCAGGACATTCTCGTATATCTGTGTTCAGTACTCACTAGCCATCCTGATTAAGCTAGCACAGGAAACAGAAGATGTCTTACTTTTAAAAAATCACATTACAATTTCTTTTAACCTCATTACCTATGTATTGCATAATCAAAATAATCAATTTCTGGAATAATTTCTGGAGTACCTTTATTTTTCTACTGAAAAAACAAAAACGTTATGAAATAATCAGAGTGTAAGTCATAGAACACACAAGACAATCTTTCTCTCTCACACCACCCTCTTCTAAGGCAACAACAAATTTACTCTCAAATATTGTTATCGGTACCAACATTCCTTTAGGAATTATATAAAACACATTTTTATATTTTCTTGGGTGCAATCCTATGCAAATTTAGACATGCCGGATGGAAAATCCTGGACTTTTTTCTGTCTAAACATGTATGGGAATGGAAAAGATGCTAATTTTTTAAGGAACAGGCAGTCCGGCAAAAATTAATTAGCAAACCCAGCTACCGCAACTCAGCAGCTTACTTGACATCCAGCTGTTACACTCTACATGGCTCTTCTCTCTTTGCCATTGGACACTGAAAGTAGTTACAATTTGGGGGAGAGAAAGGATATGCTATCCTTGCAGGAGCAAGGATATTCACCACACACACATTGTGGAATAGTTAATTTATCTTATTTTATTGTAATCTGAAATAATGTTGTAAGCCGTCCAGAGATGACAGTAATGGACAGCATACAATTTTTAAAATAAATAAATAAATCCATTGTATTATTTTATGCAAGTTGCTTGGGGAACTTCCTGGACTGAAAGTTAGGAGAGCAATCAAGCATATTATCTTTCTATTATTTGTTACTTCCCCACCCCCCACACATGGTGCTTTACAAATAATATGTAATGTTACAAACAATATGTTTAATTTCCCTGTGCCAAGGAGATTATAGTTTAAATCAGGCAAAGAGATATAGGTAGGGGATATGTGTTTATTTCCATTATTCATTCTTTGGCTGAATCTTAATATGGTATTTGGTTTGTTTAATTATTTGGAAAGTTGAAGACTCACGTTTATTCTTATGAGGTCAGACTGAAGTGATATTTTTTTAAAATCCTATTTTTTTGCTTTTATATATATATTTCCAGGACAAAAAGGGAGTTCTAGCCCAGATATATGGGACACATTTCTGCAGTGGATGTCTTCCACTGTAATTTTCTGTGCTAGAAATTATTATCCCCTGCTTTTATCCCAATGCATTAGATCAGGTAAATATGGACAAATTTTTAGGGCCCTCACCTAATGGTGAGCAATTTATTTGCAAAATCAAATTTCTGAAATCAAATGTCATCCCATGTGGGGTAGAAGTTGGGTTTCAACAGCAGAAACATGGGATCATATTATAACTGGAAACATTTACATTACATCATATTATTTCAGGACTGACAATGTAAAGGAAGAGTCTCATACTTCTCAACTTCAAATGAGGGAACACAAGGCTGCAGTGGAAGTTAAGGAGATGCATTGTGTTTACTGTTTTGTGGCTCTTAGGGACAGAAGGGACATTCCCTAGGAAATATATCTATATATGAAGATATTTGGATGCAGGTGAACCTTTGGCTGTGAAATCTTTGGATGAGCAAAATATTTATGATGTGGAAGAAAGCAGATAATTGCCTCCTCTGCCTAAAATAAAGACTTAGGGCTAAAATTCTCCTGTTATGTCTGAGGACAATGGGGTCTTCATTTTTTAGCCTGTTGCTATTAGGCAAGCCCATTTGTTGTGATTAATTTCTATGTTTTCATACCATGTAGGAATTCAATAAGGAAGAAAGGAATTAATTTCAGTTTCCTATAACAAGGAACTGAACAGATGCCATGAAGACAGACTCCATACTGTGCATCACTTTTTCTATGTAGGTGTAGAAAAATGTGTTAATAACAATTACCATTACACATTGGAAAATGTATAGGGAAAGTCAGAAAGGAAAAATTCTGTTTTAAACTGGGAAAGGAAAGATTTCAAAGGGAAATTTAAAACATGGTGACTTGAACATTTTCTCCCTACTTGCAGTTTCATAGAAGATGCAAATATGTCTTGCATATTGCTTCCCAGCTGTCACTCTCTGCTTGGCATGAAAATTAAAACTTCGATGGCACATACTGCTTATTATGCTGAAAGCTGAAAACAAAAGCTTAAGTGGGAATACAGCAAGATGCCTCTTACATTGAAAAATTGATAATAAATGCTGGAAATGTCTATGATAGGAACAGTATAATTGCTGCTTCATTTTGATTGTCAGACATCTGACACATAAAATCCATCAATTCATATAAAGAAACAGTTCTTTTAAATATAATACAAGTTTATATTTCATCAACAACTGCATTTCTTGCATAGACCATCTAAAGAAACAATAAAATTACTATTTAAAAATATGGCCACAGCACATGACGTCTACTGCTAAGTGAAGTATAGAGGGGCAGGTGTGGGGACTTGATGGGCTATCTGTGAAGGAAGTCAGCTGACTTCTTTTTGTATTAAGTTGGATTTAGGATGTTATGTGGTTAAATCTTTGTGTGTTAATTTCAGCAAAAATGTTTCAATTTAGTTGTCCAAACTTTCACTGTCAAAATGAAAGAGAAACTTTGAGAGGATCTACACTAAACCCCTCTCTGTTTATCAGGAAGTATTTATGCAAAACACGTTTACCCCTGTTGGGCACATGCTAATAATTACTGCATAGTTTCCACTTAATTGAAAGCATGATCTTGTGCCTCACACAAATGCAACTGTGGGAAAAGTGGGAAATATTGGAAAGGGGACATGTGTAGGGAAATGGTTCTTTAAGAAGAGAGCTCCCTGCCTTTCTGTTAGTTATTGCACAAGTGTGAATGAGAGATTTGTTTGAAACAAGGAAAAGAATGACAGTGCATCCTATCCCTTCACAAACAATCATAGAGAAGGAAACAGGGATCTGAAAGATACGTGTGCATGTGCACGCATGCTGCTTGATGCCATTTTCATACATCCCATGGTATGGTCAGTGGGATCCCCATTTCCCTCTATCCCATCAAAAGCAATCCCCAAAGAAAGTGCAGCTCTTTTCCTGCGCTAACTTTCCCAAGAGTAAGTACCAGTGAAGTAAATGTGATTCACTTCTGTATAATCATTGGAGATAATGTGATTTACTTCTGAGTAGACATATAAATGTTCTATGCCTACTCAGGGGAGGGGAGGGGAGGGAAGCAGAGTGGGCAGGGAAGCAGCATTGCATTTACTTTCTGGATCCGTGGGCATTTCAGTGAGAGAGAGTGAGATGAGAGACCATCAGGGAACGGTGAAGGAAACAGGAAGGCAACTGAAGCCTGACTGGGTTTCTCTCCTTCTTAGAGTTGCAGCTCACTAGGGCCCTTTCTAGTGCAACTCCTTCCCAAACCATTAGCCTGCTGGAGCCTCCCCCAATGCACAGGAGCAGTAATTCAAGTTTAGCACACATTAGATTGTGTACCTCAGAAAAATGCAATTTGTAAAAATGTTCTGATAGAATGATCTGAAGAAATCTGAGTTGTTATGGCAGCAACAGTGTGAGGAAGAAGGAGGATGGTGAGGAGCATACTGCGGCATACCAGTAAGTCAGGCTTTATAGTGCTCATAAGCTTGCCTGATGTAGATCCCCCTGTGGCGAGCAGAAATGAAGAAGAAACTACCATACTAATTGACTGGATCTGGGAAGCAAAATGTTAAGGTAAAAGGGTGGAATGGTCAAAGCAGAGTCATCACACTAAAATAGATCCATCCTCTTTGGGAGGAATGGTTACCTCAGCAGAGGAGAATGGATAACACAAATGGTGATGTGGGTGTAGAAACTCCTGAAAGGTAGTGAGTGGGCAGGAGCAGTAGCTGAAGTCAAAACAGTGGTGGAAGATCTTTGACTGAAATGGCTGTGATGCTCAAGCTAACTCTGGTTAGTACTGTGCAGAAGATGGCAATGGTAAATCACTTCTCAATTTTTTCACCTTGAAAACCCTATGAAGGAACAATCCAAAATAAAACCAGAGATAGTCAGAAGATGAGACCCCCCCACCCCAAATTTGGAGAGCACTCAGTGAGCTACTGAGGAAGAGCACAATTAAGGACTGTCAGTATTAGAAAGTGATTTTAAAAGAGTGCAGGATCATTGCACTAATTTCCAGTGCAAGTTAAGTGATGCTCAGCATGCTGCAACAAAGAATTTTAATTTATATGAAGTGTGACATGCCTGTTGTTAAGCTGGATTCTGAAAAGGAAGAGCCACTCAAGATCATATCACAAATACAGATTGGCTACTGAAGCACACCAGAGGACTGTGTAGATCACAAGAAGCTGAGCGAAATGGGTGTGCCTCACCACCTGACTGACCTGATGAGTAACCTGAATTTTGGAGAAGTTATGAGAGAACATGAAGAAATTGGATGATTTCCCATTGGCAAAGGTGTTAGACAAGGATCCATTTCATCACCCTAACTCTTTAATCTGTATGCGGAACATGTCATAAGGAAAGCTGGATTAGAATCAGAAGGAGGAGTGAAAATTGGTGGAAGACACATTGATAATTAAGATGCACAGATGATACCATATAACTGGCAGAAAGAGGCAATGAATAAAAATGACTTCTGGAAAAAATGAAAGAAGGATGTGAAAAAACAGGATTGCACCTGAATATTAAGAGAGCCAGTGTAGTGTAGCAGTTAAGAGCCCAGGAATGGGTCTGAGGTGATCTAGGCAATCTAGATCTAGATTCTAGTCCCCATTCAGCCATGGAGCCACCTGGGTGATTTTGGGCCAGTCATAGGCTCTCTGACCAACCTACTCAGGGTTGTTCTTCTGGGGATAAGGCTGCAAGCAGCAGCAGGAGAATTATATTAGCTGCTTTGAGTTCACTGTAAGAAAAAAGGATAGAATCTGGGATATAAGTCTAATAAATAAGTTAAATTAAGAAAACAAAAATTGATTACAGAAAATTACATAATTTAGTGTTAACAATGAAGAAGTTGAAATCGTGAAAGATTGTGCATACATCAGCTCAGCCATTAATTCAAATGGAGACTACAGGTAAGAAATTCAAAGAAAATTGAGACTTGGAAGGGCAGCAAGGAAGGGACTAGAAAGGTAAACAAGTGTAAGGAAGTCTCACTGGAGTCCAAGATCCTCCACACTACTACTACATCACCATGTATTAAAGCTGGACAGTGAAGAAAGCTGACAGGAAGAAATGGATTTATTTAGAACATGGATCCTAGATCAAATCAAGCCAGAACTTTCCCTAGAAACAAAAATGACAAAACTGAGGCTGTCATACTTTGGGCAAATCATGAGAAGGCAAAACTCCCTGGAGAAGACAATCATGCTTGGGAAAGTCAAAGGCAGAAGAAGAAAAGAGAGACCAAATCTGAGATGGATTGACTCCATAGAGGGCACCATAGCCTTGAATTTACAAGAGCCGTGTAGAGCTGTCATGATAGGACATTTTGAAGAGCTTATATTCATGAGGTCACTATAAGGTGCATACAATTTGATGGCACATAAACACTGCCATCAAACACTGCCATCAACCTTCTCTGAAAGTTGTGGGCAGATATAAGTCAGGACGTAGCTATTACTTTTTAAACACACGAAAATGAACTTTTTTCATTGCAAAAAAGCTTCAAGTCTGTGACAAGTGTGTCCACACAGAATCTTTCCTTTGTACAATTAGTTCCATACACCATGTGTGGTTTGTGAACAGTAGCACTTCCCCCACCCCAAACAGTAAGCCCTATGTAAAAGTCAAAGTTGACCAGCTTATTTTATTGTTTGAAATGAAGCAACAAGTTGCATCCTTGGTCATGGGGAGATCTACACTATCGTTTCTTTTAGACTACTGTTGTGATATTTATGCAAAACCATTTAGTGTTGTGGGGGTACATGCTAATGAGTATAGTACAGTTTGCATTGTGTTAGAAATGTGATCTTGTGTCACACACAAATGCAACTGTAGGTACTGAAAGGATAGTGTGTGCAAGGGAAACAGACCTTTAAAATATTTTTTTTCTTTTTAACACTATGTAGATGTGGGAAAGAGAAAATGATCAGAGATTTTTTCCCCTTTTTAAAAATGACAGCTCTTGCTGCTACCTCTCAAAAATCATGAAGAAGAAAGGGATATGGAGACTGTGGTATTGCTGCTATCTTCCTACTTCCCATGGGTAGGGTGAAGCCACTGGGATCAGTACCCTCATTTCAGTTTACCCAAGGGTAATTCTAAAAAACAAGTGCAGTCATCTCCATGCTAACTATTCCAATAGTAAGCATCACTGAAATTGAGGTGGGGTTTTTTCTGAGTCACTGACAATAATGTGACTTACTTCTGGAAATGTACATTTCAACTTATTTTCAGCTAGTTCTTTTCCTTGAGGCAAGGGGATATTCTAAAGTTTACTTTTTCAAAGGGGAGTGGAAGAGAAGCAGCGCTGCATTTACTTCCAGTTCACTGGGCAGATTAGAGTGAAAGAAGCTGTAGAATGGGGGTTGAAGGGCAAGGGAGGCAGAAAAGCAATGAAGGTGATGGTTGAAGAGTTACTGCTGTATTACTGAAGCTCTGATGAAAAGCTTCCTCTTCACCTCAACCCAGCAATCAACTGAAGCTACTCTTCCTGACTCCAGAGCAGCAGTACTGCAAATTTAATACACATTCTCTCTCTCTCTCACACACACACAGACAGAGACAGAGACAGCACACAATAATATATGAGAAGTTGTGACATAACCAGTCTGAAGAAATCTGGGATGACAACCCTAATGACAGAAATAGCAGGAGGAGGATGTTTTGTGGTGTGATGTGACACACTGGTGAGTCAGGGGTTATCAGTAAAAAGCTTTGAGTAGAGTCCTTACTGCCCCTTTCTGATATCCAAATACAGCAGCCAAAGGCAAGTGCCTCATTGTAGGGCTGGCCTTAAGTGTTTTTAAAAGCAGAAAATCAGGAGTACTGATAGAGGAACACTAGAGAAATCATTCAATTAACTATAGGGTGAGAGATCCCAAGAGGCAAAAAAGCCACCTGACTGGCTAGCTGCAGTGGTGTACTACACAGGTGCTGGAGGCATACTGGGAATTGAATTTGTGGACAAGAGCATTATGGGCTTGCACGGAAATATTTTACAGTAGAGTTGAGTTTACTCAATGGTGAGAAGAAGATCCATCCCATTCCAAGGACCTGCAGGAATTTGCCTGCCTGGTAACCTGGTGAAAAACTGAAGAGGGTGGGTGGGTGGGTGGGGGAGGATAGGGTGGAGCAGTTCCAAAATACTTCCAACTAAGTCTGGTTGGAAGGCAAGGAGATGCCCTGGTGTCTAGGCAGGGCCTCTATGTGGTCCTGAGAGAAGTACCTAGAGCCAAATGTCTCTTGCTTGAAAAAAAGTAAAGATCCCTTATATAGTCTGTTGGTGAGTACTGCACTGAATTAGTCAACATTCTATAGGTGGGAAGTGGTGTTCTCGGATTAAAACTGCTTAAAAAAGGCTTGGGGGAAGCTTGCAGAAAAGCAACATGACATTTGCAAGAACTTAGCAAGGAACAATACAAATCTAAATGTGAGGTCACACCCTGGCTATACGGTGGTCTTCTGCATGAATCCCTTATAACAGTTTGGATTTTATTGTGAAATTGATCTTAATGTAATCTAATTTACATTTATCCTGATGGCTGGAAAGAAAAAAGAGGCAAACTGTGTTTCAGATGGTTGAATCAATCCAACTGTTTGTGAACACAAACTATAGCCAACTCTTGAGAAATTCTTTTCAATTTGAATAAACAGAATGCTTATTAGAAGAAAATAAAGTTGCCAACAGAGGTAATATTTTCTTTTAGCAATAAGTTTGAAATAAATTTCAGTGGAATTTGTTGTTGGTATTAGTAGTTGTATTTATTTATTTATTTATTTATTTATTGAAGAGAGTGACACAAAATATTACTTCAGCTAGATCATATTTATTCACCCCTCCGAGCCTAACAGAAGCCCTAACCCATGCCCTCATTAGCATTCCTGTGATGTGCAAAAGAATCTTGTAACACAGCTAGGAGCAGGTGGCAAAGGAACAGGTTTAACATAAACTGAAAGATTCATTATGATATGGACTCAGTAATTGAAAGCCATAGCTTTAGACTTGGTTGGGTTAGAAAAAGAATACTTCAAAATTGTGTTATGGGTAGGCCAATCCTCAAACTGCTATATTAATATGGCTTGCATTGAATAAGTTGTCCAAATAATTGCTATAGGATAAAAACAATGTGCACTTCAGAAAGTGGACACAATGAGAAGAATAATTTACACTTGAAAAATCCAAGAACAAATTAAGCTGTATACAGAGCAGTGAGATTTATTGTGACACTATAAATTGCAAGAACAAGCTTGGCAGTGACTATATTTAAAAGACTTGGATTTTCCACTGTTCAAGCAGTTATGTAGAAATGAATAAAGAACTACCACACTATTTTGCTTCCGGCCTGATGGAAATATGTGTGCAACTATATAAATATGTAAATTAATCAGCAGGCACCTAAATACAAATAGTTGATCTTTGTCTAACTGTGCCATTGCTTCACACATGGTCACCCATCATCCAGATTCACAGCCACAGTCAATTTAGGGCACAATCCTATGCATGTTTGGGCAGAAAAATATTCTCCAGGCAACCATGCTTGTTTGGGGATGCTGAAAGTTGTAGATTTTTTTCCTGCATGCATACTTTGTGAATTCAGAGGACCGTGCCCTTATTTGTATAGTACATTTTGCATAATGCTCAAAGTGACATAAAGTATCTTGCAGAAATATTCAGCCATGTCAGACTTTTCCACATTTTCTTTTGTTACTATCTAGAATTGGATTTAATTGGCATTGTTATCAATGTATGCAAGATACAATGGGAAAACTGAAAAATGCTATTATTATTATTATTATTATTATTATTATTAATCTCCTCCCTGTTCTCAGTGATTAGAACCTATGGAAAAAAAGTTAAAGAAACAAAATCAGATCATTGGATGCTCAGAATTAAAGCAGTTAACAAAATCAACATGATAAGCTGCACTCAGAAGTTGGGTATGTGCTGAATAAGGTTGTCACTGAACTTTAGGTTATTGCCCTGACTTGTTGGCACAGCTAGGTTCAGACATGAACAACCATGAACAACCACTCAAAAGCAGCCATGGTTTGCTACTGGGCTATAAACTGTAGGGAGGTTCACCATGATTTGCTATCTTGGCTGGGTTCAGTCAACACAAGAAGCCACATTCACAGCAATCTATGGTTCAATGACAACCTACATTCAAACTATACTTAGCTTGTAAGTGTTGCTTAGCATGTTATCTAATATCAAACCACTAATATTTGTGTGGTTGTGTGAATCCAAGCCATGGAACAGAGTAAACTAGATATTTCTGAGATTTCTGTTTTACAATAATTGTTGATTACCAAAGAACTTAATTTTATCTGATAAACCACCTTCATTAATTAACTAATTAACATCACCTTTTGGGAAATACTGATAATGATACATATAACAGGCAAAAGGGGAAAGTTTTCTTATCTTCTCTTATCTTTCTTTTCTTATTTGTGCCTTTTACTTTATTTGGTAAGAGAAAATTGTTTAGAAAGAATTTCAAAATCTTTGTTGGTCAACAGAACCATCATATTATTATAGTACAGTTATACCAGAGTTCAGGTACATGCTACTAGAGTTCTATTCCAGAAGAACACATCCATTAACTTTTGTTTATGTTGATGAACCCTAAAATCATAGCCTTTCCCTATGGAAAGCAGAAATGAGATTTTCATAATGCATTAAAGGTTTAATTAAAGGAATGTTTTCTGATTACAAAATTGAGAATTATTCCACTGTTTAGTATAATTCCCCAAATGGTACAGTGGTTTGAAATTACACTCTGCAGTTCATAATAAATGTAATATGGCATTCATTCTTGATTGAAAGCAACAGATATGTGATATAATTATTTTTCTTATTTTTTGCAAGATGGAATGCTTAGAAACATTATCATAAATATTTCCTCCTTGGGCCTTTTAAAGATAACATTTAAAGTGATCAAATGTTATGGTTGGCAAAGCATGATGGGTAGGTTCTCAATCTGCTTGCTGAAAATAGATCTCCCAACTGTGATTAACAATGAGTGTGCTTATACTGAATTAATGAATATACATGTTGACTTTCAGCTTCAATTCACTGGAATAATTACTTCACATTAACATATCAACAAGTCAGGAACTAACAGTCTAACGTTTCAGGTCACTGACTATCTATAACAAAGGGTTTTCTTTTGGTGGCTTATTTAAACAGCCCCAAAGCACATTTTCTTGTCTTCCTGTCTTTCTAATTCTATATACTTTCCATAAAATAGTTTTTATTCATAATGAATTATTACTACAGGCATGATCTAGCCTAGGCTGAACACTTTTCTATCCCACTGATTCCAGTGAGGCAGAATTAAGCATGCAATTATTAATTTGCTCTAAAATCAATGGATTTGATGACATTGAAGACAAATTAGGGAGCCTGGCATGTGTGGGGAATGCTGCTAGTAACACTTCACCCTGATTGCAGAGTCCCCTGAAAAAAAGACTATGTATGCTTGAGAAGCTGTTTCAGCTCAGCTCTACTATGAATACATGTTCTCAACTTGAAAACAAATACCCCAGAATGTACCAAATGTGTTCTTGAACACTACAGCTAAATTTGTAGTGTGAGAAAATATTCCAAGCTTTGAATTTCATGCCAGACATAAATGCAATTGTTTTAGACACATACAAATTGGAATGCATGTCTTTTGTATGATACAGCATGAAGCCATGGTTCTACTTGTTTCCTAATTGAATGGTTGTTTCAAGGTTGCAACCAGATAACCTTAAGGAAAAGAACAGCAGATTCACAAGCTTCATAATCAAGATCAGGCAATGAAGAAGGCACTATCTAAGCATGTCTGAAGATTCAAAATGCCTAAAGCATGCATATTTAGACTCATGTATCCAGCTTTGGTTTAAGGAAAAATACAGTTTAAAAATCTTTTTATACTGAAACTTACTGGGACAGACTCCAATGTTACAAGTTTTATGAACCTGTTTTATCCTTGATCCCATATTTTAAAAGATGTACAGCCACATAATACAAATCAGTGCAAAAAATATAGATTAATAACATATTGTCTAGGAAAAATAGTGAGGTGCTGAAACTTGCATTGTACCAGCTTGCCAGTTGACTCATTTAAACCAGCACAGCTGTTTTCTCAAAGGAGTCGAGACTTCCAGATTGATGGGAAAACAAACACTTCTATTTCAAGGAACGAAAAATAGACTTTTCAAAAGAGATGCATTTACTGTAGCATCTGGAATTTATAAAATAATGCACATGACAAATGTAAGAGTTTCCCATCAACTACACAATTTATATATAGTTTATGTAAGGGCTATATCATATTTCTATAGTCTGTGATATTATGGCAGTTATCATATAATGATAATGAAATATGAAATAGGAGAGCCAGTGTGGTGGTTAAGAGCATGGGACTGGGACTCAGATGATCTGAGCTCAGCCATGGAGACAACTGGGTGACTTTGGGCCAGTCACAGACTTTCAGCCCAACCTACCTCACAGGGTTGTTGTTGTGGGGATAAGATGGAGGAGGAGATGTAAGCTTCCTTGAGCCCTTTGTAGGAAAAAGGCAGGCTATAAATCAATCAATCAGTCAATCAAGCATATGAAAACATTGTTACCACTACCATAGGCAAATTCTTATCAAAGTTGTTATTATGTTTCACAATAAGGTATTCGAATAGCAAAATCTATCTGGTCCAGACAACATGTATGAATTCTTTTATTCTGGGCATTTCTTTCTCTTGGTAGCAAAATGTGGCAGAGACAGATTTCAGTAATTCTAATTATTAATAGAATGCAACTCTTTTAATCCAGTGAAATACAAAATTATTAAGATACATGACTATATGTACTTTGGTAATATATATACGCTTTCAAAGAATATTGCATAGTAATTATAATGTTGGCATAAGTATACTTTAAAAATGCAAAAAAACTACTTAACCAATAAAAATTATAAACTTTCTTGCAACACACACTACATTTAGAATTTTTTGGATGTGTGTGTAGCTCTCATACCTGTACAACTAAATCAGCCACTTAATTATGTTATTGGAACCCTAAGAATCCCAATATTTCACATAAACACATATTAACTGCAAGTTGAAAGTGGGGTTCTGGAACTGTGGTATGTAATGCTTATTAGGGATGCTTGCAGAATTTTATACTTCTCCGATGTGAGCTTGTCATGGAAGCATACCTTGATGTGGTGAGAGAGCTTGAGTCTGTTGGAGAATGCAAGAGCAATGCGGCTTGCAGGCCAAACTCTCTCATTAGTTTGGTCTCCAAGTAAGGTCAATCGATGGTAAAACTGGGACATCAGGCTAAGATGTCTTTGGGAGTAACATCAGCAGAAGAGAACAGATAACTCCAATGCTGAAGAGGGCAGAGAAACTCCTGAAGGGCAGTTACTGGGCAGGAACAGTAGTTGAATGTGACAGTAGTGGAGGATCATTCACAGAAAATGGCAGTGATGCCCAAGTTCATTTTGGTTAGCATAGTGCAGAAGAAGGCAGTGGTAAACCACTTCTGAATATTTCTGTCCTTGAAAACCCTGTGATGAAATAATCCAAAATGAAACAAGACATAGTACCAGAAGATGAGACTCCCAGGTCAAACATCACTCACCTAGCTACTAGGGAAGGGCAAAGGACAGCTGCACTGCTAATGGTGAAGAAACTGAAACTGTGAAAGTTTTTGCATCCCTCAGTTCAATCAACAATTCAAGTGGAGACTGCACTAAGAAATTGGAAGTAGATTGAAATTTGGAAGGGCAGCAATAAAGGAACTAGAAAAGAAAATCAAGTTTAAGGATGTTTCACTGGAGGTCAAGAACAAGATTATCCAAACCACTGTGTTCCCAATCACTATGTATGGATGTGAAAACGGGTCATTGAAAAAACTCATAGGAAGAAATTGACGCATTGTTGCTGGATCAGTGCTGGATCAAATCAAGCCAGAGCTTTTCCTGTAAGCAAAAATGATGAAGATGACATCTCACTTTGGCCACATCATGAGAAGGCAAGACTCACTGGAAAAGACAGTCATGCTAGGAAAAGTTGGAAGTAGAAGAGGAAGACCAAATATGAGAGGGATTGAGTCTATATAGGAAAGTGCAACTTTGAGTCTATAAAAGCTGAGCAAGTCTGCCAAGGATAGAACATTTTGGAAGGCATTGATTTATAGGTCACCATCATTGATTTATAGGTTGGAGAATCACATCATCATTATCATCAGCATCGTAATGCATTTATATCCCACCTGTTTTCCTCTTCTGAGGCATCTAAGATGGCTTACATAGCTCCATTTTATGTTCACAACAGCAACACTATGATTTATGTTGGGCTGAGAGTCTGTGACTGGCCCACAGTGAGCTTCATGACTGAGATGAAACTAGAAACTTGATCTCCATCCCCAGCTCAGCACTCTAAATGCCACATCACACTGGCTCTTTACAGCATGTGACAACAAAAACAATACATAATTAACTGACTCCCCCCCTTGGGCTAATGTGCTGATTGATTACAATCTGTGGGATCTCGCACTTCTTTTGATTCAGTTCTTGACAATTCAAATGTATCAAAATACGTTTTGAGAACAAACTTACGTACTGAAATACACATCTAGAGAAAATGTAAAAAAAATTCAGAGCTGTGCAGAAGTACAGTAGAACTTAGGGTTTTGTTTTGTTTTGTTGTGTTTTGTATGAAACAGATGGGAAATAGGCAGATTTGCCAATCCATAAATGTGGCATATATATACATACAAAGGCTAAAAGTATATGCTAGATCACTGGTCCATCTATTCCTATGTCCAGTAGCTGTAATACCAGCCCAGTTTTGGTAATATATATACATAGCTCCATGACTGTACATGGCAGTTGATGACATTTCATATACAAAAGAGGACAACTGTTTACACCTATAACTTTCCCCTTCCCCCTCTTCACTGTAAATGAATTCCTGGGAGCGAACTCCCACAATTTTCCTCTTAAAGTTAACAACCACTATATATCCTATTAAACATATGCCACTTACAAATAACATTCACTATTTTAATGATATATCAAATAATGAGAAGGGGTGAAGTAGCTATTTTCCAAAAATTGTATAATAGCGCTTGTTTTTCATAAGCTGAAAAGTAATAATTTTTAAATCTGTTTATATAAGCTGTCTCCAATATCCATTTAATGATGTTTATGTTGTTCTTGAATATACTTTTTATTGTACCACACAACACTGTTTTTATAGAATTGAGAACAACACATATTATTCATGACATGCTTGGATTTATTCAGTGTCATTAGGCTATTTTCAAAATCTTGTATCTGTTGCCTAACAAGCTTTCAAAATACCATGCTCACAGTATAAAATAATTTATTTAGAGAACTAGGGCAGAGTTAAAGTCTTGGAATAGTGCACTGCTGAGATTTTGTTTAAGACAGATAAAACTTAAAGTAGAAATATTTGGGATTTGTCAACATCAGTAGGAATATAATATGACAAGAACTATTCTGCTTTTAATTAACAGAGGTATAAATATTCACAGGCCATTTTCAGTTCTAATTATTCACAGGAGGTCAGAGAAGCTGAGCATTTCACAAGAGCCCTAACCCCATTTTAACCCTTTTCCAATTGAGTAATTTTTTTTCTGGCAAAACATTTAATCAGCCATTCAACATTGCCTACTCATTAGGATTCTGTTTGATATTTCATGGAAATATCACTGCAATTTATGGCAATCCAAGTACCTGTGAAGCAGTTTAAACAGTGCAAAAAACTTGATGATTCAAAGATGGAATAGGCCAATTCAGACATTACACCTTCTATGAGAAGGCCTCTTTAAAAAGGTTCCAAGTATGCCACATGGGAGACATTATTTTAGAACTGTGTATCAATTAGCTGATCAAATGGTAGGATAGTCTCTGAGTTCACTCATCTCTGCTGCCTCACTCTTAGAATAATCTGGAAATTTGCATTGTAACTATATTCTGTTGCTTATTTAAAAGTAGTAATATATAATTTCTATTCTGTTACATAATTTGGTACTGCATAGCCAAGAGCACAGGTGCACAGCATAACCTATACTAGAATTCTGAACCATCCACAATAGTAATGAAATGGCAGAAACTTGCTTCCTGTACTGATTCTTATAGCAGAGTTGTGCAGGAAACAAACTCTCTTCCAGCACTTTGCCCTGAATGCATCTGCCTTGAGCAGCATGATTGGGCTTATTGCTGCTTTTATTTTTATTTATTTTTTCCTGTCTGAAGTGTTGCTTGACAGAAATCAGGGACTAAACAAATAACCGAGTATTTCATTTTGCCTTTCTCTCCTTATTTCTGTGTAGTTACATTGCATGTACTTTAACTTAATTTTTAATTAAAGTCCCCTGTTATTAAAAGAAATGATAAATATGTTAGAATATGATCAAGAAGCACATTCAAATGTGCACTCAAGAACATGTTGATTAAAGAAATATGGTGTATGACTCAAATGTATATTTGGCTGTGCATGCCAATGTGCATGTACTTTGTGCTTGTGCTTCCTGATCAACAAATAATAATTGCTTGTGGTTCCTGATCTGGTGGTCTGGATTTTGTTTATGGGGTTAGTTCCAGAGATTAACTTTGGGTCATTCCTTAGCATATAAAATGTAAATAATATTTTGCATAGCGGGCCCTATTTTGTCCCCAACATTGTTTAATATTTGTATAAAGCTCTGGGAGTAGTTATTAGAAAATTTGGGCCAAAGTGTCATCTATTTCTTTGTAAAATTTGAATCAGGAGAGGCCAAACATCTTCTGAACCTTTGTCCGTGAGTTATTTAGTGTCAGTAAACTAAAACTGAATCATAATAAGGCAGATTCAGGTCTAGGACTAGAGTTACTTACATGTTTTGGTTAGGTTTCTACTTCCTCTGAAGGGAATGATTTGTCTTTGGCAGGTACTTCTGGATCCATCTTTGTAACTGCAGCTCCAGATGACCTCAGTAGCTTGAAGTAACCATTATCAGCTTTGGTATATCAACTACACCCCTTCCTGGGTAGGAATTACATAGGCACTGTGAAACACATACAGGTAACCTCATAGTAAGATTGCTGTAATGCATGCTATGCGGGGCTGTCCTTGTACTTGGTGCAAAATCTGCAGCTAGTGCAGAAGGTAGCAGCTAACATGCTCAATGAGGCACCCAGCTATGTACACTTCCAACTAGCAACCTTTTAGCTACTGAGTCATGTTCAAGGTTTGCTGTTAGAATATGAGGCCCTAAATAGCTTGGAACCAGGATGTCCAGTAGGTTGCCCTCCCATATGCAGGCTCAAGTTATCTTTAAGATCTTCAGAGCTGGCTTCCTTGGCTTTTCTACAACTAATGAAATGTTGCCATGTGAGACTGCAAAAGCTGGCCTTCTCAGTAGAAGTGCACATCTTCTGGGATATCTTCCCCTGTGCAATTCAGGAGGAAGAGCAGGTGATGAGTTTAAACACCTTCTGAAAACTTTCTTGTTTAAGTCAGCTTTCCTTGGCTTTTAGGTGATCATGCGGCTGCTGCATTCCGTTCCATTCTTTTTATTTATATTGGTGTAAATTGAAGCATATTTTATTATATAAATATTATAACAGTGTTTTGCATATATGTATGCAAACCACCTAGACAGTTTATTATTTTCAGTACTATAGAAGCATTGGTACTAAATAAAGAACGTGCAAAATATTTAACAAACTTGGGGTAGAAGACAATACTCTAAATCCTTGCTTTGAGCAGCACAGTAACTTCAAAACAGCTTCAGAAACTTGATCTGGAATTTTATAAATGAGTGACAGAATATGAATTACTGGAGACCGCCTCCTTACCCATGCACACCCACTCACAATCTCCTTGGAACTATGCTTTGTCATGATGCAGTCTTGCTCCAAGAGAGCATTATGGATATAACATAGTGACCTCCAGAGGAAATTCATTGCAATATTATAACTAAGTGAACCTGTTATAAAGTATTTGTAAACTTAGACACCCATGGAAAACAGCTGAAGTGTTCCTCCCCTAATTTATTGTCTGAACCCAATCTATGGAATGCGGTCTCCAGAGAGGTCTGCCTGGCACCGTCGTTATTTGTTTTTCGGCGCCAGGCGAAGACCTTTTTGTTCAAACATTATTTTAATTGTTAATATTATTTATTTATTTTATTCTTTGGCCAGGGCGACTTAATTTATATTGTTAATTTATATTGCTTTATTGGATTCTATTTATTTATGGTTGTGAGCTGCCCCAAGGCTTCGGCGAATGGGGAGGCATAGAAGTCCCCTAAATAAATAAATAAAGCAAGCAAGCAAGCAAGCAAGCAAGCATCGTACTTCAATGTCTCAAACAATATGTCACTATTTGAAACAATGAATATCTTTTTATTGGGGGCTGAGGCTACAGAAAGATTTAAAAAGCATAGTGTGATATGGCTTTGTATGGCTTTGATAAGGTATGTACAAATAATTCTGCCATTAGAAGAAAAACAAAAGGTAAAATATTTCACTGACATACCATGAATACTGTATACCAGATATCTAGTGCAACTTTTTGGATCATAACCTTTGTGCTTTTAAAAACTGGATCTGTTAGTTGTTCACTCCCTAAACCTTTAAGCTTAATTTCAGAAAATAATAAATATAAATATAAACATGAAATCATAGCTATTCATTCATTCATTTACATGTATCTATGTACAAGCCACCTATAATTGCCAAGGCCTTTCTAGGCAGCTTACAATGCATAAAACATATTAACAGAGTAAAAAACATTAAAATCAACTAAAAGATAACAAACAGCCATAAAAACAATTGAGAAGGGCCACAACATGCAGGCTAAATGTTAAAAAAATTTCCTAAAAAGATATGTCTTCGCCTGGCACCAAAAGGAAAATAAAGATGGTGCCATGTGAATTTCCCTAGGGAGGGAGTTCTAAAGATGGGGAGCAGCAGCAGAAAACTCCCTTCACCTAATTGCCACCCCTCTTATCTCCCTGAGGGATGGTTCTTGCAGAAGGGCCTCCTGAGCTGATCTGAGGGGGTGGGTAGGTATATATGCGTGCAGACGGTCCTGTATATAGCTGGGCCCCAACCTACTTTCTAGCCAAAATGCATAACTTTAAATTACTTCTATTAAAATATTTTCTTTAAAGCTTTATGTTTTGTTTTCATATCACCTGCACACATAAATTTTAAGTAATGGATTACATAAAAAATAAGGTGCTCTGAAACATGTGATATTTTTAAGAAATAAACATTTCCATACCCAAAGAATGTTGAACACTATAGTATGAAAAGGTAAAACGTTCCAGATAATAGATATCACCATGCCTTTTGATACAGACTGCATGTGCTGTGAAATAGTATGAGTTACCTGAGACATAGTACAAACAGAATGAAAGGTCTCCTCTGAAGCAATAATTTTTGAAGCAGTAATTGGACTAGTTGATTGTAAGGATAAAATGAAGAGGAAGATGGGGATTATGTAAACTGCTTTGAGTTCCTGCAGACCAAAATAGGGTATAAATATAATAAATATACATTAGTAATAATCAAACTATTGGAGCCACCATCCACAGCCCTGTTCAAATGGGTCATTTTACATTTTAATAACATAAGGATGGTCCCAGACTAACCTAGCCTACAGAATCTATGAATTTAACTAGTTTAAATGTCATTCTGTGTCCACTTAACTTTATGCATTAATTCAGATTAACACTGATACATCCTTTACAATTTCTTAATTAAACAACTAATTATCTGATATTAAGATAAAATGGGGAATACTTGGCTCAACAATACTGCAAATGAGAAGGATCTTGGAACAGTTGTAGATCACAAGCTGAATATGAGTCAGCAATGTGATATGGCTGCAAAAAGGGCAAATGCTATTTTAGGCTGCATGAATACAAATATCTCTTCCACATCACATAAAGTACTAGTTTGTCTGTACTCAGCACTACTCAGACCTCATTTGGAGTACTGTGTCCAGTTCTGGGCAGAACTGGGCATCTTTCTTCAACATCTATAGTTGAAGAAAGATGCAAACAAGCTGGAAAGGATTCAAAGGGCAAAAAGGATGATCCAGGGTCTGGAAAAAAGCCCTGTGAGAAGAGATTGAAAGAACTGGGCATGTTCATCCTTGGGAAGGGAAGACTGAGGAGTGATAGTATAGCATTCTCCAAGATAGTATAGCACCTGAAAGGCTGTCACACATAGGAGGGCCAGGATCTCTTTGTGATCATCTCAGAGTGCAGTACATGGAATACCAATCTCAAGTTACAGGAAACTAAATTCCAGCTAGATGTCAGGAAAGACTTCCTGAGTGTTAGAGGAGTTTGACAATGGAACCAATTACATAGGGAGGTTGTGAACTTTCCCACACTAGAGTCATTCAAGATGCAACTGGACAACCATCTCAGTGTAATGGTTTAATTTGGAGTCCTGTGCTGAGCAGGGGTTTGGCCCTCTGGCCCCTTCCAACTCAAACATTCTGTGATTATATGAAATTACTTTGTTGTCTGAAAAACAGATATTTATTAATTTGAGTGCTTTCAGTAATGTATCTTTCTTTCTGGAACTGTGACCCTGGAAGAAAATTCAGACTCAGATGTGGGGAGCCTGCTTGGGTTGTGGAATGACACTCCTTGTCAGTTCTGAGATTTGGCTTTGGAAAAGACCTCCAAAATGTAGGACCTTAGAGGCTTTCTGTGGGCAGTGAGTAAGTCAGAGACTCAGTGAAAAAATGTGGTGGGCAGGCTTGTCTCCTTGGCAATGAAGGCAACAAAACAAAATAGAGAAGAATTGTCCACTTAAATGTAATGCATGCTTATGGTTTTCCTGTGTGAATACATGGACTGGCAATCAGTTCCAGAACCCTGTTGCTGTTTAAAAGCTGTTGCAGAAGTCAAAGAGCTTCATGGGTACAATGTTTCTATGAATGGAAGATGCCTTTGTTTTGAGTCCTGAAATTTCAGCTTGCCTAGATTTCCATGCCTTTGGGAATCCTGCCTAGGAATATACCCCTGAACTCCCTTAAACCTTGAATCCTATGCCTTGGGACTCCATCTTGGATTAAACAGCATGACATTTCTGGTTCCTGCTTGGATGGATATCTTAGAATGAAATGCTGGATTTTACATCCCTGCTTCTGTCTTCCAGGTGGTTTATGTGATTTATTGGAACTGAAAGCTTTGTAAAGTTTCTGAGATTCAACTTCCAAAGGATTGTTTACATTGCTTTCTCACTCCTCTAAAGAAAATATACTCTTTTCATTTTAATGTGTGCTAAACTGTTAGTGTTTCAAGGGATCTGGTCCTAACACTTCCACTTAACTATATAGAATTGGTGTTTATAATTTATTTCTAATGCTATCAGTTACTTCTTTCAGGCTAAGCAGCTCACTAGCTGTGGTCCACTGATGGTGAGCGGAAATCCTACAATGCTACTATAATTAAAGGTCCTTTCATGGGACAACCAGGGAGCAGAGCCACACTGTTGGACCCATCCCCAGATAACCATACATTGGTGTGAACGTGCAGGCTTCTCCAGAGCAGGCTTCCTCAGCATAGCATGGATGTTCAGGGGCAGGCAGCTCCATACAAGGTGAATCCTGGCCAGAAAACTGAAGAAAATACATTGTTTTCTGAGTACCACCCACAATACACACTCAGCTTCCCTCTACTGTCCAATAACATCTGAAGGAACACAGGACTCCCATCTTTTAGATAAAAACATTTGCAGTCTATAATGTGTGAGAGTATACCAGTATTTTGTGTGTGTGTGTGTGTGTGTGTGACATATATCCTCCAATATAGTACTGATGAAAGCAGGGAACCTCTTGTCTGCACTTATTAATTATGCATTTTTAGACCAAGTATGAGTATCTTGCTCTAAATTGCTATTAAACTCTGATGGAGATTGCTGAAGAGTCTTTTCTGACTGCTATAGTACATTTTATTTACTGCATAATTATATTGGCTTCGAAGCAGGTTTTACTATAAATTAAATGTTACTTTTTAAACTTAGGAATGTTTAATAGAATGCTTAATCTCATTATGGACATAGTTGCACTTAGCTGTGATTGAAATATATTTGCAAGTCAGTACACTGTATATATAGTGTAAGCAATAGAGCAGTACTAGTATGTTGTGTTTAGACAGATGAAAAGGAATTAGCCAAGGTAACCGTTTGGGGCTGAACATATGTTTCCAAGAGAGAATGGGTGTTTAGTTGAAGAAAACACACAATTGTTCTGTAATACTTTCTCATACTCTACAATGCAACATGAACACTACTGGCTGGCTGCATGTATTTATGCTTCAGTCAAGATGCATCCTAATCAGAGATATCTAGTGTCTCAGAAGAGGGAGCTCAAACAACTAGAGTTGCACTTTGCACCCTCTAATGAAAGTGTTACAAAGCATCCCCAAATTCTCTAGAGACAAAATAAGGTGATTAATTTGTCAAGGATTCGTGTCCAAAAATGTCCTCATTTGGGACTTTTGGAAACAGTGCAAATACTGGAAGCAAAATCACCCATTTATTCACTTAGTCTGTTTAATGTTATATTTACCACCAACAATCATCCATGAGTGTATATGTGGTAAGATTTCTTCTATGTTTATTTCACCTATTATTTAATTTAAATAATTCTTTAATTTTATTATCTTGCTATAAATGGGAATCAAATTCAAACAGAAATAAAACAACAAAATCATTTGGAAGACTGAAAGTAAATAGTTAATATTTCAGATTTTAGATATGTAGCTTCAGCATAGCAGGCTAATGAGTAAGTACTCATCCTGTTTCCAAATTTTGCTTACAGTGATAAGGAAAGCAGAATGTATTAGGCTATCTAACCCTGATCCCTGGGGGACATTTGTCCACATCAGGAAGCTACTGTACAATACAATATGATTGCTAGCATTTTGCTTAAGAGAAGTTTGGGACTAAAGCATTAGGGTGGTTTCAGGACACGTTAGTAGAATCAACTCAGTCCATGGGCAAACACTGAATAATCTAAACAACACAGTCACACAAATAACACACTATGTAACTAATGCGAAGAGCCTAATATATTCCCAGTGATGCTATCATAAGAAAAGAAAAATGCAGTGACCACAAATAGCTAGGTTTTACATTACAAACCTATTAGGCCAGGTTGGCTCATGGGAGAAGCAGGGTATACGGTATAAGTGCAGGGCAATGCAACAAGGAATGAATTTTTAGTCTGTCTCCTATTGTCCTTAAGCCGCTGTTGTGATGGGTGTGAACATTTTAAGAGTGTGCATGTCTGAGTGAGAAACATTTTGTCCAACCATTTATACTTCAGTAATTTACTGTCATTTCAGTAATGGCTGGGAAAAGTCTACCAACTGCAGCCTCCTTCCCCACTTCTCCCTGGTGAAAAGGTCCTCAAGAATGTAGAGGCATAAAACGTGGCCAACACCATCTCCTAAATGAAAGGATATTGAAGAAATGCAGTATAATTCCCATCTTAAAACTGAAGAATATGCACACACTTAATCTGAATGCTTCCTATTAACAATTTTTTTTCTGCACTAAGCCTTCACGAATACTGTCCATTCCATTACATTAGTGTTTAAGGAGACACATGACTCTGATAGGGTTCAGGTAGCATCCACAGCTTGGTGTTGCTGCCTTTATATTCTTATTGTAGGATATTGTGGGCATCTGTTGGCCACTGTGTGAGTGGAATGTTGGCTAAATGGACATTTGATCTGATCCAGAATGGTTCTTCTTATGTTTCTGCATTCTTTAAATAATGGAAAGTGGCCTAGAGACTAATGTGGCAGAGGGACTATATTTCAGACTATAAAGGTCATGGTGGGAAGCAAGTAACCACTGCATCCACTACTGTAAATTGGTGCAAGAAATCTGACTGACTACAGTTTGTAGGTAAGGTGATGGAGCCCTGTGCTGTGCAGCTGCCTCCAGTGAGCCCTAAGATGACACTCCCCTAATTTTAAACTGTTATTGCACAAATACACTTTCAGTGAATCATCTTTTAACATTGTGAAATGTGCAATAGTAATTTCTTCCTGAAACAAAAAGTAGGAACAAGCACTGCTACACTGCATGCAGTGATAGGTCTTCTCTGACTCCATAGCAACAGTACCAGAATACATTAGTAACTAATGTTATGGGGCAACAGAAAAAATACAAAAAGTACCAAACCACACATTGAAGAAATTGGCAGAGTAATACCTTATTCCATAAAAAAAAAAAAAAAAAGTGAGGGGGAGCCAAAGGGTAATACAATAATTGGATTTCAAGTTGTGCATGTGGTACAGTAGTTTCAGGTGAAAGTGCCAGAAATCTAGAATGAGGGCTCAGATTTGATCAGTTCAGATGTCTGCAAATTATTGCACACAAAGCAGCCTAAGCCATGGCCTTCAGCAGTACAAAGCCGTATGGCAGCAGCTGAAAAATATACTGCTGTGCTCACACAAACTGTGGCTAGGAAGAAGCAGCTATATCCATGGACATGTCAGGTCATATATTAATTCCGCCACATGGCTGTCACATGGGCCATTCAGTTAGGCCCTTGGGGTTATGGGATATTGTGACAACATCAGAACTGATTAAGGTAATTTTTCAGAAAAAATGCCCTTCCTACTGGCCTCTCTCATTTTTTTCCAGCATGGTTCTTTACACTAGCACAACTGAGGGTGATAGAAGGATTCACGGCACTTGCATTTATTTATTAATTATATTTATATCTTGCCTTTCAAGGAACTGAAGGAGGCTTACGTAATTCTCCTCCTCCTCTCAAAAATCTCAACAACAACCCCATGAGATAGGTTGGGATGAAAGTGTGTGACTCTCCAGAGTGAGTTCCATGGCTGAGTGGGGACTAGAATCTGTATTGCCAGCATGCCAGTTCTACATTCTTAACCGCTACACCACCGCTATACTTTATGTGGAAGGTACACAGGTGGAAAAAGGCATTACTAAATGTCCTGTAACAGTGTGATAGGTTAGGCTGCCGCACCAATTCTTATATGCCCGTGTCTGTGAATGGCACACTAAGCTTTCAACTACTGCTTTATTTGTTTTATTGTTTGTTTGTTTCTGTCCTTCCCTTTCCCAAAAGTACTCAAGATTGTCTGCTATATTTTATCTGCCTAGCAACCCTGTCATGTAGATGATAATAAGAGATAATGACACCCCCAGGATTACAGGAGGTTTATAGCTGAGTCAGGATCGGAACCTTGATCTCCCTGATCCAAGTGTGATATGCTAATTGCTGCACAGCACTTAGGTATTGCTACTTCTTTGAGAACATGCAACAATGGATGAGTGCTGAGTCTGCTCTTCCTTTACTCTCCTTTTACTATCTATCATGTATGGCTGAGACTCATGAATATCTAATACATGCACAAAGTTGTAGGCATTGCACAATATAAAAAGGCTTAACCTTATTGTCTTGCTGCTCTTCTAGCCTCTGTGAAATAGAACAAGTAGTCCATTTTGAATAAACTGTGGTAAATTTCCAATTCACATTTATATATGACAGGAAGATAGTTTTGTGAATAAGCCCTCTATTAGGACAGAAGATACAAATGGCAATTACAATCATTAAAAGTAATTACATTTAAAATGATTAGGACTTTAGCTATCAATTATTGTGCATTGCACAGCAATTAAGGAGACAGGCCAAATTTCAATTTAATTTTTATTACTCTATTTTTCCATTCAAAACATTAAATGTGTCTCGGATATTTTCTTTTTATGTATGCCATGTTCTTTGCTAAATTATCACCATACTTTTTCTTAATAAGATAGTCATTGCCAATGATACAGATGCCAAAACAATACATTTTGGACTTTTTGCTACATAAGGTTAGGAACTAAGTTAATGGCTATGATTATTTCCTTGAAAAATACATAGCTTTAAATACCTGTTCTTTATCCCTGCTGTTGAATAGATTTCTTCATTAAAGTCTCTGATATATGAAAGTGATAAATTTGTCAGTTATGCTTATTAACAAACCCACTGAATCAAATTTGTTGCTTGGCATTGATCCTGAAACTCATAAGAAGGTGAAGGAAAATCTTATATCAGGCCCCTTTTCATTACTTATTATCAGGAATTATTTAGCCTGTAGGATTAGATGCTCAGAATTTCTGATGCATACAATCTGGGGACTTCCTCGTCTTTTTGTTTTAGTTTTTAACATTTATTATAACAATGAATTATTCTGTTTCATTAGAGTAGAACAAAAACCTTGCAGTTGTAATTTAAGTGTCCTGCTTGTAGGTTTCCTATGAGCTTTAGGTTAGACACCATGCAATAGGTCCATGTCTTGATCACAGGTTGACTACATCAGTATCGTATGAAAAGCATGTACATATCTGAAAAGATGTAGCTACCAAATGTATTTTGATATACATGCTTTTCAGATATTTTAGAAAAAATGCTTACTGAAGAAAAAGAAGTACTTAAGATCTGTGTCACATATTACAGCATAGTTAAAAGCTGAATTCACTGGTGGCAATGGGATTTTAGATACATGTGACTTTCATTAGACTGAAGCCATGACAATAAATGTTATACTTATATCTAGAAAAAGAGGGTTTTCTATTTGGAAAGGGGCTTTTGGAAGTTGACACATATTCAATTATTTTATTAAATGTTCTGAAACCTAACAGGCATTTGCATAGGGTTCAGTCCAGAATCTGCCTTCTGTGAGATGAAGGGATCTTTTGCAAGAGGAAGGAGTATTTCGCATAAGGTTCCTCCACCTGACTTTTGGGGATCCTGCTCTGTCACACACTTCACAGCTCCCCAGTTTTAGCAGAGTGTGCTGACTCTCTGTACAGGAGAGTGGGTGCTGTGTGAGAAGGATAGGATATGGAAGTCCACTTATGCTGGTGCAGATGATCCAATGTAAATCAGGATTCAATCCATAGATTGCAATGTATTTTGCAAGATGGAGAGAATCTCTGTTTTGGGAAAAGTGATATAAGAAGTAGCCTTGAAAGAGTCCGAGAGAGTCTAATATTAAGAAAACATCATGGATTAGGAACATTTAAGGTTCATAGTACTAAATCAGAGGAGGCAGTACAATTCTGCAACCAATGGGAATGCTCAAACGGGACTGACTTTGAATAGGACTTCAGGGAGTGCATCATTTTGACAACATATTCAAAAGAGAGAGAAAAATTCCTGATTTCAAAGAAAGGAACAGGAGGAACATCTGTGATGAACTTTCTAAGTATCACTAAATTATGCAGCTTTGTAAGATGTTGTTTTTGTAACACTTAATAGCCAAGAACAGTAGCCTGTTACCCATAAAAACACATTACAATAAATCAGGTCTCACTACAGGTTGATGTTTTATTCCCACCTTTCTTAAGCATATCTATTGATAAGGACAGATGGTTGAACATTTATATCCACCTTGAAGGCTTCATACATAGATTGGAATATTTTAAATATTTTGAATAAACAAACACAACTGTTGCTGCCCCATGTAGTAATCCAGCATGGCCACAGCCTTGAGACAGTAAAGTGTTCCTGGGTGGATGAGTAACTCTGTCCACCTAGGCAACCCACTGACTATATTCAGAAGGAAGAGGTACAAAAGCTTCCTGACTGAGACTTTGCTTGGGCAATGGAAGTTTTTGCTGGCTCTGGCTTATTCTTTGCTACTAATTTGGAGCTTGTTCTCCCATGTCAGCATTCAGCTATGACTCTTGACTATACCCTTGCCAGTCCTGCTCCATCCAGCCTACACTTCTGTTCCCACAGTGGCAAAATACTGCCTGCAAGAGTTCCACCACCTCAAATTCCTCAGCGAACTGGTATATGGTGACAGTCTTGCATCTAATAATGGAGGTAGCACATAGCTAACATAGCTAGCAGTTGCTGATATCCTTCTTTTCCATGAAAAACTGCAGTTGTCCTACAGTTTTAAGGAAGTTTTACAGAATCGTCTGCTCTAGCTACTTGACTGAGGCTGAAAAATTGAGAGCTGTAAAGCACTCTAGTAGGCCTCAATACATAGTTAGTGGCTTCCATTAAGCTCAATAGCTCATAAATTGTATTACTTTTTATACAATATAACAGGTTGTTGCTGTTAGTCGTGAAGTCATGTCTGACCCATCACGACCCCATGGACAACATTCCTCCAGGCCTTCCTGTCCTTCACCATCCCCTGGAGTCCACTTAAGCTCACACCAACTGCTTCAGTGACTCCATCTAGCCACCTCATCCTCTGCCATTCCCTTCTTCTTTTGCCCTCCATTGTTCCCAGCATTAGGCTCTCCTCCAGTGAGTCCTTCCTTCTCATTAGGTGGTAAAAGTATTTGAAATACCAAAGTAAAGTATTCCATCTTCACTATCTGGCCTTCTAAAGCGCAGTCAGGGTTGATCTCCTCTAGCACTGATTGGTTTGAGCTCCTTGCAGTCCAAGGGACTCACAGGAATCTTCTCCAGCACCACAATTCAAAGGCCTCAATTCTTCAGCTCTCAGCCTTCCTTATGGTCCAGCTTTCACAGCCATACATTGCAACTGGGAAAACCATAGCCTTGACTATGCACACTTTTGTTGGCAGCGTGATGGCTCTGCTTTTTAGTATGCTGTCTAGATTTGCTATAGCTTTCCTCCCCAGGAACAAGCGTCTTTTAATTTCTTGGCTGCAGTCACTGTCTGTGGTGATCTTGAACCCCAGGAAAATAAAATCTGTCACTACTTCCATTTGTTCCCCATCTATTTGCCAGGAAGTGAGAGGATCAGATGCCATGATCTTAGTTTTCTTAATGTTGAATTTCAAGCCAACATTTGTGCTCTCCTCCTTCACCGGCATCAAGAGGCTCTTTAGTTCCTCTTCACTTTCTGCCATTAGAGTGGTATCATCTGCATATCTGAGGTTGTTGGTATTTCTTCCTGCAATCTTAATTCCAACTGGTGATTCATCTAGCCCCACATTTCTCATGATCTGTTCTGCATATAAGTTAAATAGACAGGGTGACAGTATACAGCCTTGCTGAACTCCTTTCTCAATTTTGAACCAATCAGTGGTTCCGTGTCCAGTTCTCACTGTTGCTTTTTGACCCGCATATAGGTTTCTCAAGAGACAAATAAGATGGTCTGGTACTCCCGTCTCTTTAAGAACTTGCCAGAATTTGTTGTGATCCACAAATTCAAGGCTTTAGCATAGTCAATGAAGCAGATGTTTTTCTAGAACTCCCTAGCTTTCTCCATGATTTTATTTATTTATTTATTTATTTATTTATTTATTTATTTATTTATGGAACTTCTATGCCGACCTATTAACCAAAGTCTCGGGGCGGCTTACAAACATAAATAAACATCATATAAAACAATATAATTATCAGTATAAATTAAGTAAATATACATGATCCAATGTATGTTGGCAATTTGATCTTTAGTTCCTCTGCCTCTTCGAAACCCTGCCTGTACTTCTGGTAGTTCTCAGTCCACATACTGCTGGAGCCTAGCTTGTAAGATTTTGAGCATAACTTTGCTTGCCTGTCAAATGAGTGCAATGGTGTGGTACTTTGAACATTCTTTGGCATTGCCTTTCTTTGGAATCGGAAGGTAAACTGACCTTTTCCAATCCTGTGGCCACTGTTGAGTATTCCAAATTTGCTGGCATATTGAGTGTAGCACTTTTACTGCATCGTCTTTTAAGATTTTGAATAGCTCAGCTGGAATATTGTCTCCTCCACTAGCTTTGTTGTTGCTCAGAGTTCCTAAAGCCCATTTGGCTTCACATTCCAGAATGTCTGGCTCGAGGTCAGAGACCACCCCATCATGGTTATCAGGGACGTTAAGCTCTTTCTTGTATAGTTCCTCTGTGTAATCTTGCCACCCCTTCTTAATCTCTTCTGCCTCTGTTAGGTCCCTGCCATTTTGATCCTTTATCATGCCCAACTTTGCACAAAACGTTCCCTTCATATCTCCAATTTTCTTGAAGAGATCTCTGGTCCTCCCTATTCTATTGTTTTCTTCTATTTCTTTGCAATGTTCATTTAAGAAGGCATTCTTATCTCTTCTAGCTGTTCTCTGGAATTCTGCATTCAATTGGGTGTATCTTTCTCCTTCTCCCTTGCCTTTCACTTCCCTTCTTTCCTCAGCTATTTGTAAAGCTTCCTCAGACAGCCATTTCGCTTTCTTGCATTTCTTTTTCTTTGGGACGGTTTTAGTTGCTACCTCTTGTACAATGTTACGCACCTCCGTCCATAGTTCTTCAGGCACTCTGTCTATCAGATCTAATTCCTTAAATCTATTTGTCACCTCTACTGTGTATTAATCAGGGATATGACTTAGGTCATACCTGAGTGGCCTAGTGGTTTTCCCTATTTTCTTCAATTTAAGCCTAAATTTTGCCACCAGAAGCTCATGATCTGAGCCACAGTTAGCTCCTGGTCTTGTTTTTTCTGACTGTATAGAGCTTCTCCATCTTTGGCTGCAGAGCACATAGTCAATCTGATTTCTGTGTTAACCGTCTGGTGATGTCCATCTGTAGAATCGTCTCATGGGTTGTTGGAAAAGAGTGTTTGCTATGACCATCATATTCTTTTGACAAAATTCTACCAGCCTGTGTCCTGCTTCATTTTGTACTCCAAGGCCAAACTTGCCTGTTATTCTGGTTATCATTTATCTTCCTACTTTAGCATTCCAGTCCCCCATGATGATACAGACATCATTTTTGGTGTTGTTTCTAGAAGGTGTTGTAGGCCTTCTAAATGTAATTCCTCTGAATTTTCATGTGGAATTATCATGCAACATTTAAGTTTTTCGTGTTTGGAAAAGACTCTGTTTCAATCTAGAATGTTTCCATATGCATTTTCAGTAAGCATAAGAAGACTGAATTCATTCATACTTCAGTGATGCCATTAAATAATAGTTTGAACAGGAAGCAGCTTATAGCACTCCTAGCCCTACAGTACATTTAAACTCAGCAGTCACACTTCAAAAATCTGGCTCAATGTGTAGTTATGGATGCATTTCTATTATTCACATAGTTTCAAGGATTTTTGTTTCTCTTAAAAGATTTTAGGTGTCCTGACAGATAATTAAATACTACAAAAGGCAACGCAGCAAACTGGCTCCAGAAATATACAGACAGAGACATGCTTTAGAGTTATAGCAATATGTATGGCAAAACATCAGAAGTGGGAAAGCTTCCCAAAATTCCTTGAATTAGCTTGGAAATTAGCCAGATTCTTCTCCCTAAAAAACCTGGAAAAACTCAGGAGCTTTTTCCCGATCCTGTGTTGGGAACCTTTTACTTTTTCCTGTAACCATATGAACTAAGTACTCCATCCACAGTTAGTCATAGGAACACCCCTGTTTGAATCTTCACCTTCTGGTTTCAGCCCTGCAGGTCTGCCATCTCATGGAACCATTTGCTCTTATTATAGTGGGGAAAATGCTGCAGGAATGAAATTCATTGGTGGAAGGAGATTTTTTCCCATGAGTTCTCCACAGGAACTGGCCTCCTCTTGCCTTCATATTCTGGATCTATTATATGGTATAGGCCCAACTTTAAGAGGTTTCTGCAGAATTCAGCAGCCAAAGCAATGTCAGTGTCAGCTATGAATGCAACTGAGATACCTGGATGACAAAAGTTTTTGATCTGACCATGCATTTGTCAGTCAGGGGAACTGGCAATTTTTATCCTGCTCTGATTTAATTCCAACTGAATGAGACTTTCAGAGAATTAGAGGCTTTTTCAAGCCTCTCCTGATCTGGCCACGCCTGAGAGCCCACAGGACATGATGGACTCTTGAAGAATGCTTCCTGTGATAACAAGTGATATGGGTTGGAATTGTAAGTCCATGGTTAACTTACTCAGACAAATCACTTTATCGAAGTCTGAAGTTGAAGTTTTTTATCCTTTAGCCCAGAGTAGCCATCCCAGAATTAGCAACTTATAAAAAATTCACTTCACTCAAAATGCAATCACAAGTTCAACAATTTAGTAACTTTTTTCTGAAAAAGTAAACTTGCTCTCCTTGCAATTCTGAATGTGAACTTACTTTTTCAGAAAAAGTTCATGATTTGTTGAACTTGTGATTGTACTTGGAAAGTATGCACTTTAAAATGCACATTTTAAAAATGAGCATGTTTATGTATCAGTCAATGGGGAAATGGTACACACTTTTGAAAAATGTAATGGAAAATATATACTTTTTCTGTTCAAATGAATGAACCAGTTACAAAGTGGAAAGCTGCCTGCAATGGTAATACCACCATCAGCGGTTGTATGATAATGAGATCGTAGAGTCCTAGGGAAATGTAGAAACATTCAAATTGGTTCATTCCACTAATCCTGGTTGTTTTAACTCTATAGGCAAATTTTTACTGAAGTTGCACCAACTTCAATGGCAGTGCTGTAGTGAAAGAAAATGGGACTGCAAAAATGGCTTCCTAAGGCTTCCTCCCAGGATAATGCCAAGTTAATTTGCCTAAAGAAGCTACTTAAATTCTGGAGGCAGGGGGCAGGGAGGGGAATATCTTATTAACTGAAGTAACGAACCATGCCTTAGGACTGGTTGGAAAAAACTCAATGTAGAACTTCTGTGGAGGTTTCTGCATAACATCTCCCTCTATAAGAGGCCGTTATATGTCCTACAATGGAATTTCTGGCCAGTATCCCATAAAAAAAATATCAGTGGTTTTTCAAAATTCCCATTCACTCATACATATACACACAGAGACATGTGCGCATGCGCGCGCACACACACACACACACACGCACACACACAATAAAGCAATGTGCAGAAAATTTTGCAAGTGACAACTTAATATCATGTTCATCTAGTTCAAGTCATATATCATGATAATTGCTAAATACTTTTCAGCATTCTGCAAGCAGCTTATCTAAGGCAAGGTCATATGCAAGTATTAAATCACTGAGACATGGAGCATGAACATGTTAGCTATATGGTGCGTCACTTTATATTTATAGCACTGGCGTTACTCTACTTTTATGACCCAGAATGTTCTATCATTAGTCTGTTAGTCAAATCCTGTGATCACATCAATCAGGATATAGTTTTGACAGATGACAGTCCTTGCAAGAGAAGATACCTTCCCTACTCATAAGAAATTTCCTAGTTAGTATAGAAATGAAATCAATGTGACAACAACTATGGAACAATCACCCCTCTCTCCCCATTCAGCAGAACTAGATTTCAAGGCACAAATGCACTTTCCTTCATGCTTTCTTTGTTTTCTGATAATATTATTTGACATGCCCTTGGTTCTTGTGTTATGCATATTTCCCACCTTTGAGATGTTTATGTTATGCCGTGTGTGTGTGTGTGTGTGTGTGTGTGTTGTGAAAAAGATCTAGGATGTGGCTGAATTAATAAAGAATTAGATAATTAATAAAGAACTATGCATTAGAATACAATAAACTCAATTTCTTTTAAAAAGAGGGCATATCTGACTTTTACAAATGGATGATAATATGTTTGTGCTAGTCATTCACACAACAACAGTCTATAGACTAGGAAATCGTTTTTTGGGGAAAGCGGGGTGTCAAGGTTTTTGGAGCCTTTCAGATGAAAGGGTTTTATTTTACTTGAAAGAGTAAGTATACTTACTATGCTAGGGTAAAAACAAGAATCTATATCTCAGGGAATTTGTATTAAGAGTTAACACCCAAGTTCTATTCCCTATTCAGCCATGAAACTCACTTGGGGTGACTCTGGTCCAGTCACAAACCCAGTTCAGCCTAATCAATCTTACATGATTGTTGTGAGGATAAAGTGAGGAGTAAGATATATGCCACGAGGCTCCTTGGAATAAAGATTAGATATGCAAGAAATAAAACAAATAAATATGTGCTTGTGACAGCATTCCTGGTTCATGTTCAGACACAGACTGGAAGAAAGCTAAATGCAGGTAAGTGATGCTTAATACAAAAATAGGAAGCTGCAACAGTGGAGTTGAACATGGCCAGACAAGGGTTAATTTTGCATACCAGCAGAAAGCTGAAGCAGGGTTTAACAAGATGGTGCTAAGGACCACAACTTAATAAAGGAACGATGATATCAGCAAAAGTCTATTCCCAGCTGAGGAATTTTATATTATGGAGCAGGAGAAAATTCCTCTTCTGCCCCCTTTTTTCAACTTGTTGCACTTCTCAAAGGCCTAGAAACTGACTGGATTATTATCTTTTTCATCATTTCTACAGAATTTCTGTCTTGACATCTCTATGCAATGTATCTGAGAGGGATTCTTTCATCTCTTTAGGTAGATGTAGAAGACAACCTACCTCAGGGACTTTTCTCTAATGCTGACTCATGAGACAATGTTGTCTTTGCACTTTAAGAAATAGGCTTTCACTGAACTGGATAACTGAAGTAAGTGGAAATAATGAGTATGGTTACCAAAATTTGTTAAGCAATAATTTGTAGCAGTACGATGTGGTTGAACACTATTTCCTATGTTCTTTTATCATCTCTGATTTAATTTAATAGAATTCAGAAATTCATGTCTGAAAATACAGTAGCTAGTCAAAGGCACTGCAAGATGTTGAAGTCCAGTTAATCCAATTACCCATTCTTGTTCTCAGTGGGAAATATCTATATAAATATCTCAGCATTAAAAGAAAATAAAGAACTACCACCTCCATTGCCACTGTGGATTTTGACATGTCCAATTAAAATTAGATTATTTCCATTTTGGCAACAACTCAAGACTAGTGAAAAACAATTTGAATTGATCAAAGAAGAGGTAATTTTCAAAATTATGGTGGAACAAATGTAGAACATTTAGGGCTGAGTCATTTATCATATTTCATCTCCTACCAGTCCTCCCTGCACACGCCATCTGTTTTCCACAAATATATCCCTAGATTAGTGTTTGAATTTCCCACATTTATGCAATGATACCACATACTCATCTGAATTAAAAGTGATTATTTTGTAACCTTAAAAATATTGTGCTGGAGAGATCATGTCCATAGGAGGACATTCTGGGTACACAATACTGAGTTATGGTCTGTATACAAACCAGGTAAGATTCTCAAGCAGAGGCTGCCACCAGCTCATATGTATGACACTTCTGCCATTTTGCAAATGCCAATATCCAGCAGCTTGCATAAGAGTCTGCAATGCAGACAGTGGCTATTTGCTGCTGCACTCACAAGCTCTCTTCCTTGCAATCTGCTCCATGCATTATCCTCTATGTTGGAAAGAAGGTGCAGTCTAGGCATTCCTTCTGATAAGCTGATCAAGTGGGAGGGAAAAGTAACTTATCTGCAAGCAGAGAGTGAGGAATGAAGAGGATATATCCCTGTTGTAAGGACTATATGCATGTTGTGTCTGTTAATAGAATCAGATGAACACATATTCGCTAAATATTTCAGATTCAGGATAATTTTATACATTTAAATTGCATGGATTTCAGTGCCACTTAATTGTTCATAACAAAGAACAGAATTATGGACATCTTGTTTTGCAGTAAAATTGAAGTGTAGTATAATAAATGAAGAAACTATTTTATTAGTTTAGAATATCCTTAGATTTCTGGGAAGTATCATTTGCTCTGGAAATAGATTTTTCTGATGGTACTTGCCACATTAACCATTTTCACAATAGGTTAAAAAGAAATGAATGAGAGGAAAACTATCTTATAGTCAGTATCAAAATTACCTCCAACTTGGATTTGGCTATCTTAAGTTATTATAGAACAAAGGAAGGGAGAGAAATCACTAATAAGTTTCATGAAAGCAGTCAGTTTCTCTTTGCTTTTCTGAAATGCACTTCCTTAAAAGAAAAGCCAAGCATTATGATGCCAGTATGACAGCTTCATCCTCTTTTTCACATCCTTGATTTATTGATGATTGGCTTAAGAAGTGGAGTGCCCATTCTGACTTTTTTCAGCTATAATATAAATAGCTGAACTCCTACCTATGTCCTACTTGAGCTTCCTGTAGTATAATCCTATATTTACTTCCCTTTTCCTGGGAATAACTGGAATTGTTAAATATTTGTTTTAAAAGAAAATGACTATCCTTGAGACAATAATTTAAAAATTACTACTTTTTAGGGGTAAGAAGGTTTAAATAAGCTTGCATTTATTTTTATGAAAACTAGATCTGATTCCAGTTGTTATTGGTGGTAAAATGTAATTTCACTTTGGTGGAAATTGGAATAGGCCCTTACAAAACCATAGATTATTTGTTAGCTAGTCAGAGAATATAGTAAATGGATTTCAGTGCTGCATTTAACAGTACAGAGCAAACATGAAAAATTAATGCTTTAGGCAAGGAAAGAAAACTTCATCACAGAAACTAACATCCCAGAGAGACTTTCTTAATACTAAAAGTAAACTTCACAATCAACAAAACCAATAACCAGACTTCAGCAGATAGTGTAATAGAAACCCATCATACATAAAAATCAAATCCAAGAATGCATGAGGCACATACCTGGGGAAATTTACCATTAAAAATAAAAGGTCAAGTAGTATTATACTGAAATAACTGGAGGGAATAATTTTACCCAGTGCCAACATTCTTATTACAAGGACATGTTGAGAAAAACTGCAATTTCAAACAAAGCTAGGCTTACTATATAACGATACTGACAGCTTTTGTTTTGTTAAGATAAAAAAATGAGATAATTTTTAATCAATATAGTTAATAAATGAGAATAATAAGGCAGAGAAATGATATTAGGTCAAATACTCATAATGAGATCTTCAGATTTACATGTAATGCGCGCGCGCGCACACACACACACACACACCATAGAGAATTTCATTAATTGAATTGGAGAAAGAACTCAGAGATGAAGGCTGATGATGCCTTGGATAGTCTAAATGTTTATTGGACACATGAACAAAATGAACAGATTATATCTTGGAATATATTTCAGAGATAGAGAAGACATTAGGGATTACAGGCATATGCTTTAGTAATGTGAGCAGCGACATTTTGGTAAGCATTTTGCATGAGCTTTAAATATACTTAAGTAAGCATTATGTTACACAACATTTTTGGTAGTGCTTGGCATATTAGAGTGAATCATTCTAAGTAGCACTTTGATAGCAGTTTTAATGTATAAAATGCATCACTGGCTTTATTTACTCTTTGAAATTTCTTGTAAAAAAGATAACTGATACTTCCAATTTTAATATGGAGAGAGTGAAGCCTGGGTATCAAAAGAGACCACCTCCTGCCACCTTCAAGCTCCTCATTTTTAACTGCCAGATGGAAGCAAGTACAACATAGCCCTTTTCATGTTAGGACTAGATGTATCATTTGAATCTGGCTGGTGCAGTTGGATAAGAATTTCATTTGGTTAATTTTTTTTTAAAATAAGAACTAATCAAAATTTCCTATTATTTTTCATCTTTAGGTCTGGAAATAGCTTGCAATTTAAAGCAAAACTGAATGTGGGAGATAACAAAGCTGATATTTATCCATCCCTAGTAACCAGCCTTCATACATTCTCTTACTCTGCCAGATGCTCTCTTTTCTGTCCTGTTAGTCTTATTGGGAAACATTGCAGATGATCACACCCATCTCTACTCAATTAACTTTTCAGAGTTTTCTGATTTTTCTCTTGTTTCTATTTTGCTGTTTTGGCATCCTCATTCTTGCCTTTTTTTCTCACACCTCTCTTGACTTGCCCCTATCTCTGATTCTTTCCCCTCAGTTTGCCTGTCTCTCTTTATCTGTTCCTTCTCTCCTCTCCTCTGCCTTTTCCCCATCTCAGCTCTTGCACAACTCTCACTCATTTCAGTGAGGTTTGTGCAAGAGGATTCTAAGTGGGCTTTACTTATAATTTGCATTACTTGCTGCCAGCAGAGAAGTGTTATAGCAGTGTGCTTGTCAAGAATGTATCAGCTTGTATATTCTCTGATTTTGAGTATGCTCATTTTTTAAAAATAGTGAAACTCCAGTTTTCCTTCCATCTGTTTAGCCTCAATGGAGTTTAAATTTGCCCTGATCCTCTTCCCAAAACAATTCCAGATTATTTAAAAATACTGGCATGCTGTGTTTTTGTCTTGCCCTTTTTGTTTTTATGACTTTTTCATGACATAAAGCTATAATTCTCTCATAACAGTAAGTTTGTATTATTTGTCTTAGTACTCAGTCAAACCTCTTGTTAAATTAGAAGCACTCAGTTCTTACTGCCTTCAGCTGTTGGTTAAATCAATACAGAAACAGGGGTACTCTCAGTAGAATTCTTTCTGGTTTTGACATGACTAGCACAAAACAAATTCAAAGAGCCTAGGTCTCCCTTTTGGTAAGCACAGTTCTGTAAGGGTATTGACCTTCTACAGTCTCAGCTTCCTAGCATGGCTGAATAGTCTTCCAGATTTAACCTCAATAAGAACTATTTAAGCTACAATAAACCGAAACTACAATAGTATGGCATATTTGAATAGTTTCACTGCTTGACTTTTTTTTATATGAACAATAAATCACTCTTGCTGGGTGTTTTAATACTAGGATTTTTCATTTTTCATAGAATAGAATACAACAGCCAACATAGTTGGTAAAAGCAGAAACAGTTTTGGCCTGTCTCTGGCTCTGAAACCATAGAAAATATGAATTTTGTTAGGATGTAAATAGTGCTCTCATGGATCACTGCCTTGTTGTGGCGAAGGGGCTTGCGTAGCTCAATGAAGCTATGAGCTATGCTGTTCAGGGCCATCCAAGATGGACAGGTCATAGCAGAGAGCTCTGACAAAATGTGATCCACTGGAGGAAGAAATAGCAACCCGCTCCAGTATCTTTGCCACAAAAACCCCATGGACAGTACCAAAAGGCAAAAAGATATGACGCCAGAAGATGAGCCCCTCAGGTCGGAAGGTGTCCAATATGCTACTGGGGAAGAATGGAGGGCTAGTACTAGTAGCGCCAGAAAGAATGAAGCGACTGGGTCAAAGCCGAAAGGACACTCAGTTGCAGATGTATCTGGTGGTGAAAGGAGAGTCCGATGCTGCAAAGATCTATACTCCATAGGAACCTGGAATGTAAGGTCCATGAATCAAGGCAAGCTGGATGTGGTCAAACAAGAGATGACAAGACTGAACATCTATATCTTAGGAATCATTGAACTAAAATGGATAGGAATGGGTGAATTTAATTCAGATGACCATCAGGTATACTACAGCAGGCAAGAATCCCCTTTTAGTCAATAAAAGAGTAGGAAAAGCAGTACTGGGATACAATCTCCAAAATGACAGAATGATCTCAATTCAAATCCAAGGCAAACCATTCAATATCACAGTAGTCCAAGTCTTTGCCCAAACCACTGGTGCTGAAGAGGCTGAAGTTGACCGGCTCTATGAAGGCCTACAACACCTTCTAGAAATAACACCAAAAAATGATGTCCTTATCATCATGGGGGATTGGAATGCTAAAGTAGGAAGCCAAAAGATAACCGGAATAACATTCAAGTTTGGCCTTGGAGTACAAAATGAAGCAAGGCACAGGCTGGTAGAATTTTGTCAAAAGAATACGATGGTCATAGCAAACACTCTTCCCCAACAACCCATGAGACGACTCTACACATGGGCATCACCAGACGGTCAACACAGAAATCAGATTGACTATGTGCTCTGCAGCCAAAGATGGAGAAGCTCTATACAGTCAGTAAAAACTAGACCAGGAACTGACTGTGGCTCAGATCATGAGCTTCTGGTTGAAAAATTTAGGTTTAAATTGAAGAAAGTAGGGAAAAGCACTAGGCCACTCAGGTATGACCTAAATCATATCCCTGATTAATATACAGTAGAGGTGACAAATAGATTTAAGGAATTAGATCTGATAAACAGAGTGCCTGAAGAACTATGGACGGAGGTGCGCAACATTGTACAAGAGGTAACAACTAAAACCGTCCCAAAGAAAAAGAAATGCAAGAAAGCAAAATGGCTGTCTGAGGAAGCTTTACAAATAGCTGAGGAAAGAAGGGAAGTGAAAGGCAAGGGAGAAGGAGAAAGATACACCCAATTGAATGCAGAATTCCAGAGAATAGCTAGAAGAGATAAGAATGCCTTCTTAAATGAACATTGCAAAGAAATAGAAGAAAACAATAGAATAGGGAGGACCAGAGATCTCTTCAAGATAATTGGAGATATGAAGGGAATGTTTTGTGCAAAGATGGGCATGATAAAGGACCAAAATGGCAGGGGCCTAACAGAGGCAGAAGAGATTAAGATGAGGTGGCAAGATTACACAGAGGAACTATACAAGAAAGAGCTTAATGTCCCTGCTAAGCACGATGGTGTGGTCACTGACCTCAAGCCAGACATCCTGGAATGTGAAGTCAAATGGGTCTTAGGAAGTCTGAGCAACAACAAAGCTAGTGGAGGAGACAGTATTTCAGCTGAGCTATTCAAAATCTTAAAAGATGATGCAGCAAAAGTGCTACACTCAATATGCCAGCAAACTTGGAAAACTCAGCAGTGGCCACAGGATTGGAAAAGGTCAGTTCACATTCTGATCCCAAAGAAGGGCAATGCCAAAGAATGTTCAAACCACGGCACCATTGCACTCATTTCACAGGCTAGCAAAGTTATGCTCAAAATCCTACAGGCTAGGCTTCAGCAGTATGTGGACCGAGAACTACAGGCAGTACAGGCAGGATTTCGAAGAGGGAGAGGAACTAGAGATCAAATTGCCAACATATGCTGGATCATGGAGAAAGCTAGGGAGTTCCAGAAAAACATCTACTTCTGCTTCATTGACTATGCTAAAGCCTTGATTGTGTGGATCACAACAAATTGTGGCAAGTTCTGAAAGAGCTGGGAGTAGTAGACCATCTTATTTGTCTCTTGAGAAACTTATATGCGGGTCAAGAAGCAACAGTGAGAACTGGACACGGAAGCACTGATTTGTTCGAAATTGAGAAAGGAGTTTGGCAAGGTTGTGTACTGTTGCCCTGCCCATTTAACGTATATGCAGAACAGATCATGAGAAATGTGGGGCTATATGAATCACCAGTTGGAATTATGGTTGCTGGGAGAAATATCAACCCCTCAGATATGCAGATGATACCTCTCTAATGGCAGAAAATGAAGAGGAACTAAAGAGCCTCTCGATGCGGGTGAAGGAGGAGAGTGCAAAAGTTGGCTTGAAATTCAACATTAAGAAAACTAATATCATGGCATCCGGTCCTCTCACTTCCTGGCAAATAGATAGGGAAGAAATGGAGGTAGTGACAGATTTTATTTTCCTGGAATCCAAGATCACCACAGACTATGTGCTTTCTATTGTGCAGCAGCTAGAAATTATGGTTTGTGCTGTTCCCCTCCACCAGTAAATTCTGATGCGTGAGAGTTGCAGGGCCAGGCCTTTTTAATGAAGCAATTGTTCTCTAGGAGTCTGTTATTGTGCATAATCAACAAAGAGGTATATAAGCAACCCACAGAAGAATTTTACAAGCAGAAAGTAGTGTGATACTTTGGCTCACGAACTTAATCCATTCCATGACTCTGATAGCGACCTAAATTGGAAGTGAGCCATGTCAAATTTCCCCGTACGGTTCCATGTAAATAAGGTTAATCTGTTCTGTAAATATTTTTTTCAATCACAGGGAAGACGGGCGCAATCATGGGCATGCTCGGGGGGAAGACGGACACCATTGCAGGTGTGCTTGGGGGGGAGATGGGTGTGATCACAGCCATCTCCCCCCGCAGCATGATTGCAGCTATCTCCCTCCCAGAGCATGACTGTGATCGCGCCCGTCTTCCCTGTATGAGCGCAACCGCGATCACACCTGTCTCCCTGCCCCCCAGCATGACTGCAGTTGCGCCCATGCAAGGCACAATTGCATGATCGTCATCCAATGTGGAGTTTGCTACCTGAGGAAAAATTTTCCTGAAATTTCTGTTTACAACCCGATTTGGTTGTGAACTGAGGCATTCGTGAGCTGAGGTACCAGTGTAATTTTATTACAGTTAAGCACATTTATGGCAAACATCTGAGCATCAAAAAGTTCAAATTCTAGTTGTATCTACAGATTAATTTTCACAATGTAAAATACATGCAAGGTGATATCTCCTTCAAAAACTGAAGCTTCATAATGGATCAGAAAAAAAAAAATTCTACATTTCAAGCAGAATGGATATTGATATGCTGCAGACAGAAACAGGAAAATTACAATAGGCTTGACTTTTGGTGATCCCCATAGCCGTATTCTAAATTTACACAGCTTGGGTTAGGGTTGTCTCTGCTGCTGGCCTATCAATAGCCTGGGCAACAGGCTATACAGTAGCCCTGCAGATGGCTCCTTGTTGCCACTCACTTTCTACTTGCTCATAAGTTATTTCATTTCATCTTATCTTTGCCGGTGAAGTCAGTGGCTCCTATTCACAGTTCCACACCTACTTGAGATGAATACGCTGGCTTGTTTGCAAGTCAGCCAACCAGTATGGCTCCATTCACTACCCATCTCCTCTTAACACAATATACTCTTCTGTTACAATCCTAGTGGGGATGCCTTGGCAAATATTTAGACAATGAGCAGGTACAGGGTACAGCCATTTCAAATTTTGTATATGTATACATGCACAAAATTAGGAACCTATTTTTAAAATTACAGATATGTTAAACTACAATCCAGTGTGGGAGAGCTACATTTTACTCTTCTCATTTGCTAAGGGATAGCCCAGTCAGTTATAAAAATACTAGACTCCCCAACTCCATCAATAGCCAAATCTAGGCTATAGCAGCTTTTAAAACAGCAGCAGCAGTCGTTTCCACAACTTGCCACATGGAATTGTCTCCATGCAATTACTATTCAAAAGGTTAAGCATATGTGTACATAGTATCCTAAGAAAAAACGTATCTTAGAAAATATCAAAATGGAAATTAATATTTGAAGCCCCATTAAACCTTTGTTGTGTTGTCTGCAGCTGCTACTGAGCAGTTTAATGGGAACCCAGCCAGTGACAGCTGGTCTCCTTCTGGAACAGTGATGCTAAAGGGCAATGAGGTCATAGAACACAATACATATTTTTTTCCCATGGATTCTGATGATTTTTGAGCTTAGTAGCTTCCGACGTCCTCTTTGGAGTGTGGTTGCATCCCAAATACATCCACAGTGAATCTCCCTCTTACTTTCTCTTATAGTCTGTTCTCCTGTGCAAAATGCCATCTAACTTAAAAGTAACATAAATTTGTGAAAACAGGGGAGATGAGTGAATTTACAAGCCAAGGTAAGTACATTAGGGATATTGCTGAAACCTGCATGGTTTGAAAATCAGTTTGAACCTTGCTGTTTTTGCAGTTCTTTAAATCTGCTTCCAATGTTTGTGTTGACCTTGCAGATAAGAAATTCAGGGAGTCCCTGCTAAGATCAGACATGTTTGGGGTATGCCTGAGATGTTTCCTCTTTCATTGTCCTCCTTGTAGTCTCAGTGATGACTTCCAGCAGGTCAGGGATGTCTCTGGTGCCCACCACTGGTTCCAATCCTGGTTCATGTGGCTTCATGGCAGTCAAGCACAAGGAAGAGAATTACCTCCCCAGCTACTATTGTCCTCTATTAGTTTTTGTGGCTTTATTAACATCAGGGATAAAATAATTAAGCCGGAGATTATTTGTTTTATTGATAGTCATCTAGTGGAAATCAGAAGAAGACCAAGAGCTCCTGAGATTATCTCGCTAAAGGGTTCTGCTTGAAAGAGGTAGATAACTGAAGGAAGCAATGGGGTCCAGGAGATTACCCCATCTAATGGTGATTCCCAATAACACCATTAAACCCAGGATATAAAATTATGTAGCTGTACCACTGAAGGGCAGAAGAAAAACAGTTCCGTAAACTTAAGCTTAAATATCAGAAAATGAGAAATGTGAAATTTCCTCCTATTTTAATAAATGCACACATATGAATGAACACTGGACAGACTTCATTTAAGTCTGTCTAGGAAATTAATAGTTCATAATAGTTCATAATTATTTCTTGGGAAGTCAATTCCCATGACATTTTTTTTGCAGTAAATGTACTTCAGAAAGGATGAAACCTGGTAAATACAAGAATCATTCTATGAATAGCTTTCTGTTTCATTAATTAATTGTAGAAAATTCAGCAACCCAGCTCATATTGAAAAGTTCATATAAATCTAGCAATGCTTATTTTTAATCAACTTGTATTTAATTGAGTTTTCTAAATAACACTTCTACTCCTAATATAGCCATAACTTCTCACATTGTTTTTCAATAAAGCATGGCTGATTTCCTAATTGCCTTAGAAAATTAGGATAATTAGCAGAATGCTTATCCAAAATTAAACAAAATCCCACTTTTGCTTTTGACAATTAAAGAATTATTCTATAATAGATTGTTAGAATGCAATGCCAATATACTTACAGTATAAGCCCCACAACATAATGGTTTGCATGTAATAATACCCCAGAATATGGACTGAAAACAGTTTGAGCATGGGGCTGTTCATACAGAATGGGAATAAATCATGCATTAATTAACTTAATTAACCCTTATTGTAGGTTACTCTGGGTTGTTTAACACAAGATTAGACTATACTGGCAAGGTTAGAACCTTGACATAGCAACCTCTGAACTATTAGAGGGCTGAGTGTTCAAAATGGCAATGGTACATACTGCAGCAAATCATGGATTATATGCAAATCAGGTCAGTGGATTATTATTAAATAATGTGTTGTTATATGTGAACAATGCATTGTGGATTGACTATAGTTTGTTAACTACAAAGAACTCAGAATTCACAACCCAACCATAAACCATGGGTTCTTTTCCTGGGTTGTTTTTGATCAGCAGCCCATAATTAAACTATACTTATCGTTTCACATGTACTAACAACCCACAATTCCAGCACAACCCATGATTCACTGACATCTAATATTGATCCCATACTTTAGGTTGTTATTATATGTTGACCTTGCACTGTTGTTCAACTATGGGTTACCTGGCCAATTATCATGATTTGACTGAGTTAGTAGGGCTTTGTTGCTTGTGTAAACAAAGTTTGCTTCAGCTTTTAATAAGTACAATGTAGCATTTGATTCAGCAACAGGAAGGTGGCTCCATGACAATAAATCACTGTTCAATTTCTCAGCTAATTATGGGAAAAAGGAAGGATAAAGTCCAGAAGTCAGTATATTCCATCTAACTGTTCCATGTTAGTCTTGAGCTGATTACTGAAATATCACCTAGGAAATCTTCAATTGGAACTAATCATGAGGGGAGAAGGCTTGTTTAGGGGTGTACCTTAGCTTACAGCATCAGCTCAAGAGAGCAGAGCAGGGATGCTCAGATTTAACTTACTGATTTTCTATAAGACGCAATTGTCAGAACACAGTACCAGTTAGCAACTTTATCCTTGTGTATAAGGTGATGTACACCCAAGAAAGCCTTGCTGTTACCAACAATGTTTTTTATCATCTAGAATTCCTTTTCCTTATTTATAATGGTTTTCCTTAACTGAACTTTGTGTTTCCAGAGACTCCTGTAACCAGAAAAATCTACACTGGCAACTAATGCTACACAAGGGCATTGGGACCCAGTCTGAATGCCTGCAAGGGAACAGTCACTTTGCCTCTTACTGGAGATTATATCTTCTCTTTGGATTCTGCATCAGTTGGAGTTATGACACTCTTTTCTCTGGACTTGTTCATCCTATCTAGGATATCATCTATGAATTCTTTTATTATTAATAATATTGCTGATTAAAGTTTGCCATAAGTAGAGTGCCTTTGATGGTTCAGAATAACTTTTGGTTTGGACTGTTGCTGACTTGTAAGACTGTTGCTCTGTTGAGATCAGAGATTTCCACTGCAACTTCTGTTAAACCTGATCTCTGTATTTGCTTATTTATAGTCTTGTTTAATTTCCTAACCCCAAATCTACAAAGGAGCCTTTTCAATGGATGCTTTAAGAGCAAAGCTTTCCTATGACTTGGGAACTCACTCTTTGTCTAGGCCAGGGGTCAGCAACCCATGGTTCTGGAGCCGCATGTGGCTCTTTCATCCCTCTGCTGAGGCTCCCTGTTGCTCAAAATATGCGTCACAACTGCCAATGTGTGGCACCTGCTGGCATGCGATTTATTGAGCTTTTCAACCCCCAGTAAGCCAACCATGAATAAATCCAAGAAAAGAAAAGTTTCAGAATAAAACAGAACATTTAATCGTATGTGGGCAGATTCATTTGCTTTCACTGCTGATGAGACTGGTTTACCTGTATGCTTAACATGTGGTGAGAAATTGGCAAATAACAAAAAGTCAATTGTTGCAAGACATTGCCAGAATAAACACACATCGTTTGCTGAAAAATATCCGGATGGAGATGAGAGAAAAAAAGCCATTTTGGAACTGATGCAGAAGGTTGATCTGAGCAAAAATCATTTCAAGAAGTGGATTAAAAGCCTGCAAATTCAACTACATATGCTAGTTTTGTGGCCACTCAGGAAATAGTCAGGCATGGGAAGCCGTTCACAGATGGAGATTATATAAAAGAATCATTCATTGATTTCATAAATGCAACACAATATAGTTTTTTTATACATAGCATAAAGGTAAAAAAATGATATATGCAGTGTTATCTTCATTTTAGATGTCAAAAGGGGTTTGTGGCTCCCAGTGTTTTCTTTTCTGTGGGAAATGGGTCCAAATGGTTCTTTGAGTGTTTAAGGTTGCCGACCCCTGGTCTAGGCTATTCCTGAATCTCTGAACTCAGCCCTGAAAAATCCTGTGATATGTAATGTCTTCCAGTAGGGCAGGGCTTTGCCTTGTCTCAGCTTATTCGTAAGCTTGAACAGCTTGTGGCTACTGGGCACAGAAGTCCTGCATTTGAGACTGTTTCCTACCTGGTTTTTTAATGTAAATTGTGAGCCATTTTACATTGATATATAATTCTTCAAAAGTGTGAGCTCATGCACATACATTTCATATGCATGCATTGAAACTAATGCATTCAAATATATATAGCTACAGTTTTTGAACCCCTGATGTTCTAAGACTTAAGTCTCTGACTTATTTCTGGAATGCTCATTAATTTGAGCTATGGGCTGTTAGTTCTCAAGTCAACTTCTAAACATCTAAAATATGTAACATCTAAAATTAAGTGCCTTGAAGTGAGATCTGAGACACCTGATTTACCTTTGAAAAAGGCTAAATTTACTGAATGTATGTCTCTGTTCTCCTGTCCTGTGGTGACAGAGCTAGGCACACTTGGACACCACAGACTAGATGCACTCATAATGGAAAACCATGGTTTTAATTTACTGTCGTTTTTTGAATCATGGATTGCTATGAGCAAGCCCTGCACTATAAATTCACTAAAGGTTGTTAACCATAAACCTATGGCTTGTTGTAAGGTTATGAACTGTAGGTTATTTAAGCCATGGATTGTAATTACATGCAAATACAGAAACATGGTTTATAGTTTAATTTGACAGGCTACAGAAGCAGCATGAAACAGTGCTCAGAAACCCCAGCTTCTTGTCTAATGATGGAATGCCACAATGGCATTTGGAATACAGGGATGGAGTGGACTAAGTAGGAGGGAGACAAACAACCTAGAGATTGTTCAATTGTCTGATACAAAGACCTGAGGTAGGGCACCCAACCATGATTTAAATTACCAAACATAAACCTGGCTGCATATAACAATAACCTATTGGTATATAATCTGATGGGTTGCCAGGGATGAGAAGGAGGAAGATTCCTCTAGGATCCCTGTTTCGTCCAGGTTTACACCACAACCTACAATTGGCTCTTTTATGTCTGAGTCTGGACCAATGAAATCTTTAGGGGCTAAGTAACACAATAGTCAATTCAGTGAGTTAATGGCTAGGTTGTTTACCCCTTTAAAAATTTGGTCTAATTTCAGATCTTATAATTAGCACCTTAGGAGCAAACTGGTCATCACTTGCTGAGTAAAAGTGGAAGAGGCAGATGTGCCATTGACAGCAAAGTTACTCTCCTACTTATGCACTACACTCTATCAAGTTTTAAATAGTTGGGCTGTCATTATGTATGGACTGCCATAGAATCATTCTGTTAATGAAATGAGAAATCCTGAGGAATGCATTCTACTATTTGGCAAAAATAATTTCTCCCATCCGTTGACATTGTTTATACAACTAAAATAAAATGCATTTATGATGGTAGAAAACATAGTGAACATTTTTTCTTTCTCCTATTTTATGGGATTGTTTTTAATTTTATCAGAAAATATTCTTTCCATTGTTCTTTGTTTTAAGCATGTTTTAAGTGGAAGAGTCTATTGCAAAGTCTTTGCAGCAAATGGAAGGTGCCATAGCTAATTGTAAAGATTAAAAAGGCAAACAGTATGGACTTGAAGGACAAACATTTCTTCACTAGTACTAGGTCTCAGTGGGGAATGAAATCACAGATGGAATCATGAAGTATGTTTACTCATACCATGCCTTTGATATGCAAATGACTGTTCTGAGAGAATTAGAAATATACTGACCAGTAGACATTCTTTTAGAAAAGAAAAGCCATTGCTACCTAAGGGGGAAGAGAGATAAACATTTCTCATAGAAGACACATGGTGAATAACTGAATACTGACTGCTGCATGAGTGTTCTCCTGAGGGAGTTGTGTTTTCAATGCAACATATTTTCTATGTTTAAATGCAAAGGGAAAAATAGGTTATAGAAAATAGAGGGAAATTTCCAAGGGGCTTGCTGATAATAATCAAAACAGCATATTTCAGTTTCTTCATTTTTAATCCAGAGCATTAGCTATTTGTTGTTATGCACAGAAACTGAGATAAAAATATGAAAGTAGGAAATCATTTATTTCATAATGACAAGTTTTATTTTCGGCATTTACCAGCTGGGATCCACAGAATTATTGCATGTTCACTCAATAGCTTTGGAATGCCCTGTGAGATTTCTGAACTTTTTCCCTTGATCAGTAAATCCTTATGTCATACCATAAAGTAGGTTCAAGTTTCCTCAATTTCAAAACAACTTGCCCTGAAATGTGAGAAACTTTAAGAACCATACACTTAAACCTACCCTGGGCACACAGAACAATAGGAAAATGGGCTCTGTAATTATCGGAAAAAAAACATAAGAGTAGGGTTACACCACAGTCTTTTATTCACTGGTGCCAAAATTCATAATTTTCCTGTTCGGAATACAAGTCTCTCTTATTTTCAGTATTCGTATTTGGTATGTACTGGGAACAAAGCTTGTGCTGTTTGACTCGGTTCTAAACTGGGAATTCACACATCACTAGTGCACATGGTATGCATGCTGCCGCATATGAACATAGATGTGTATACTCATCCAAGGCTTGTTCAGATCAGCCTTGCGTAGGGCGCTTGTATAGCTCAATGAAGCTATGAGCTATGCCGTGCAGGGCCACCCAAGACGGACAGGTCATAGCGGAGAGCTCTGACAAAACGTGACACACTGGAGAAGGAAATGGCAACCCACTCCAGTATCTTTGCCACAAAAACCCCATGGACAGTACCAAAAGGCAAAAAGATATGATGCCGGAAGATGAGCCCCTCAGGTGAGAAGGTGTCCAATATGCTACTGGGGAAGAGCAGAGGGCTAGTACTAGTAGCGCCAGAAAGAATGAAGCGACTGGGTCAAAGCCGAAAGGACACTCAGTTGCAGATGTATCTGGTGGTGAAAGGAGAGTCCGATGCTGTAAAGATCTATACTCCATAGGAACCTGGAATGTAAGGTCCATGAATCAAGGCAAGCTGGATGTGGTCAAACAAGAGATGACAAGACTGAACATCGACATCTTAAGAATCAGCGTACTAAAATGGACAGGAATGGGTGAATTTAATTCAGATGACCATCAAGAATCCCTCAGAAGAAATGGAGCAGCCTTCATAGTCAATAAAAGAGTAGGAAAAGCAGTACTGGGATACAATCTCCAAAATGACAGAATGATCTCAATTCGAATCCAAGGCAAACCATTCAACATCACAGTAGTCCAAGTCTATGCCACAACCACTGGTGCTGAAGAGGCTGAAGTTGACCGGTTCTATGAAGGCCTACAACACCTAGAAAAAACACCAAAAATGATGTCCTTATCATCATGGGGAATTGAAATGCTAAAGTAGGAAGTCAAAAGATAACTGGAATAACAGGCAAGTTTGGCCTTGGAGTACAAAATGAAGCTGGGCATAGGCTGGTAGAATTTTGTCAAGAGAATACAATGGTCATAGCAAACCTTCTTTTCCAACAACCCATGAGACAACTCTACACCTGGACATCATCAGACGGTCAACACGGAAATCAGATTGACTATGTGCTCTGCAGCCAAAGATGGAGAAACTCTATACAGTCAGTAAAAACTAGACCAGGAACTGACTGTGGCTCAGATCATGAGCTTCTTGTTGCAAAATTTAGGCTTAAATTGAAGAAAGTAGGGAAAACCACTAGGCCACTCAGGTATGACCAAAATCATATCCCTGATGAACATACAGTAGAGGTGACAAATAGATTTAAGGAATTAGATCTGATAGACAGAGTGCTTGAAGAACTATGGACAGAGGTGTGCAACATTGTACAAAAGGTTGCAACTAAAACCGTCCCAAAGAAAAAGAAATGCAAGAAAGCAAAATGGCTGTCTGAGGAAGCTTTACAAATAGCTGAGGAAAGAAGGGAAGTGAAAGGCAAGGAAGAAAGAGAAAAATACACCCAACTGGATGCAGAATTCCAGAGAATAGCTAGAAGAGTTAAGAATGCCTTCTTAAATGAACATTGCAAAGAAATAGAAGAAAACAATGGAATAGGGAGGACGAGAGATCTCTTCAAGAAAATTGGAGATATGAAGGGAACGTTTCATGCAAAGTTGGGCATGATAAAGGACCAAAATGGCAGAGACCTAACAGAGGCAGAAGAGATTAAGAAGAGGTGGCAAGATTACACAGAGGAACTATACAAGAAAGAGCTTAACGTCTCTGATAACCATGATGGGGTGGTCTCTGACCTTGAGCCAGACATTCTGGAATGTGAAGCCAAATGGGCTTTAGGAACTCCGAGCAACAACAAAGCTAGTGGAGGAGACAGTATTCCAGCTGAGCTATTCAAAATCTTAAAAGACGATGCAGGAAAAGTACTACATTCAGTATGCCAGAAAATTTGGAAAATTCAACAGTGGCCGCAGGATTGCAAAAGTTCAGTTTACATTCCAATCCCAAAGAAGGGCAATGCCAAAGAATGTTCAAACTACCGCACCATTGCACTCATTTCACATGCTGGCAAAGTTATGCTCAAAATCTTACAAGCTAGGCTCCAGCAGTATGTGGACCAAGAACTACCAGAAGTACAGGCAGGATTTCGAAGAGGCAGAGGAATTAGAGATCAAATTGCCAACATATGCTGAATCATGGAGAAAGCTAGGGAGTTCCAGAAAAACATCTACTTGTGCTTCTTTGACTATGCTAAAGCCTTTGATTGTGTGGAGTACAACAAATTGTGGCAAGTTCTTAAAGAGATGGGAGTACCAGACCATCTTATTTGTCTCTTGAGAAACCTATATGCGGGTCAAGAAACAACAGTGAGAACTGGACACGGAACTACTGACCGGTTCAAAATTGAGAAAGGAGTTTGGCAAGGCTGTATACTGTCACCCTGCCTATTTAACTTATATGCCGAGCACATCATGAGAAAGGTGGGGCTAGATGAATCACTAGTTGGAATTAAGAGTGCTGGGAGGAATATCAACAGCCTCAGATAGTGAAGATGAAACTCAAATACTTTTACCACCTAATGAGAAGGAAGGACTCCCTGGAGAAGAGCCTAATGCTGGGAATAATAGATGGTAAAAGAAGAAGGGGTCGGCAGAGAATGAGGTGGCTAGATGGAGTCCCTGAAGCAGTTGGTGTGAGCTTGAGTGGACTCCAGGGGATGGTGGAGGACAGGAAGGCCTGGAGAAATGTTGTCCATGGGGTTGCGATGGGTCGGACATGACTTTGCAACTAACAACAGCAACATAGCACTGTTATCACCTTTATAGGGTGACAGTGCAGTGTTTGTATAGTATACTTTTATGTACAAGCCCTGATTATCAGGAGGATCTGGTTTTCCCTTCACATGGATTGCAGTTGCTGAACTGGACATTTATTTATGGACTTACTTACAATATTTGTATACTACTTTGTATCTAACTAGTTTCTGGAGCAGTGAACAATAAAGGGCTATCAAACCAACACTCTACTTCATGAGTATCTTCATACACAGCAGCATGCATTCCATGTATACTAGCTAGGTTATGATATGGCAACTTGCCTGCCTGGAGTGAAGGTTGCAGATATGAGCTGCCTAGATAGCTTTGTAAATTGTGCTTGAGTACAGTTAATGGCCATGATCCATGTTGGTACCAGTGTTGTGCGGCAATGTTGTTGTGCGGTCCTGGAAGCCAAATAGGTAGACAGTTAAAATCCAGGAACACCAGGTAGCCTTCGTTGAAAGCCTTTTCCATACACAAAACCAGTTAGACATGCTTATCGGAGGAATCTTTATATGTAGATGTTAGGTTCTGAGAAACATTTTGGGACTACCTGGGCCTGTATAAGCTCTACTTGAGCTAAAACAAAAGCAGTCAGTTATCACAAAATTTAACAAGTGGCAAATAAGTTTTTAAACTAAAGGTGAAAGGAGCTGGAAAGCATCTAGTCCAGGCTAAATCATCCCTATGGAATGAAGATGAAAAAGGTTCTGATTGACCAAATACAAGAGGGGTGGAAATAGACTATAGTGATATAGGATAACCAGTCTGAAAGGTGTAAGCACTAAAACAGAAGTTGCACAAGCTAGGGACATCTGCAAATATTAGAAGCCTTTGAGCTAAACAAGGCAGCTGGAGTGCTTGCTTATAAAGGGGAACTTAGATATATTGGACTATTAGACTTAATAAACAGTTAAGTAGAATTTTTCTAGAGAAGTCCAACATACTCGCATTTGACTTCAGAAGAAGAAACTTTTCTAAACTGAGGGAACTGGTAAAGAAGTTGAAAGAAGATGACAAAAAGCTTTAAATCCCTTCAAAATACTTGGAGATTGCTCAAAACCAATATAAGAGTTTAGATTGTATATTTTACATGTTAGAAAAGGCAGTACGAGGTCCAAGAGGTCACCTGAATTGTTAATGTTTTCATAAAATGGAAATCTTACCCAAATGAGGAAAACAAAAGAAAGCACAAGCTTATGCAAAGTATATGTAAGTAGACAATATGAGATGCAAAAAGCATTCTGAGGATCATACTGCAAGTAATTTCAAGGCAAACAACAAAGAATTCTATAAAACTATCAGCAGTACAACATCACCTGGAGAAGCAGTTGGAGTATTATAGGAAGATAAGAAGTTTGTGAGGAAACTGAAATAATTCTTTCTGTCTTCACAGCAGAGGATACAGGACAGATACCTGTTCCTGAAATTATGTGTTCAGGAAGGGAGCCTGAGGAACTAAGGTAGATAGGAGACAACAGATGAGATTCTCAGCCTTATTGACAAATGGTGTGTTAATAAGTCACCAAGTCCAGATGGTATCCTAATGTTCTTAAAGATCTCAAATATGAAATTGCTGAGTTAAATGAAAAATCCCTATTAGCAGCCTCTGGGCCAAAGAAATGGAGATTGGCTAATTTAACAACAATTTTTAGAAGGGATTGAAGGGGGATCTAGGAAATTACAGGTGATTAGCTTAACAAGGTACATTGGTTGGAAGGATAATTAAAGCTAGAATGACTAAGCATGTGGGAGGACATTCCCTCTGAAAAATAACCTACATTGTTTACATAAGTGTATACATGAAGGATAGTGTCATACTGCCTTTATACAAATCTTTGGTATGACCACTTTCAATATACTATGTACAGTTCTGGTTGTCACAGCTGAAAAAGTTTGTTTGTTTTTTTAAGAAAAAGTACAGAAAAGGCAACTAAAATCATCAAGTGCTTGGAACAACTACCCATGAGGAAAGATTATGACAGGTGCAATTGTTTAGCTTACGAAAAGGGCCAGTAAAGGGAGAAATGATAGAGTATTACAAAATTAATCCTGCTGTGAAGGTGGACAGGGTTACCCTTTCCTACCACTCTCATAATACTAGAACCCAGGGCCATCCCAGGAAATTGACTCATGGGAGACTTCACAGAACACATAGTTAAACTATGGAATTCCCTTCAACAAGATGTAGTGATATCTACCAATATAGACAGCTTTAAAGGTGGATTGGCCAGATTTACTGAGGAGAAGGCTATCTATGGCTACTAGTCTTGATGGTTATAAAGGAAATGTGCCTGTTAACACCAGTTGCTGTGGTACTTAGGTAAGCAGATGCCATTGCACTCACTTCCTGCTTGTGGGATCCTGTAGGCAGCTGGTTGACACCTGTGTGAACAGAATGCTGGACAAGATGAACTTTGGTCTGATCCAGGATGGCTCCTGTTACTATGTGAACTAGTGATAAGTAAATGTCAAGTTCAGAATAGGGTCAATGATACAACCTTCATTTGCAGTACATAGCACATATCAGTACTGAAAGTGAGAGAGATTTGTATTCCAAAATGTTGGCAGCAGTCAATTCCAGTTATGTTTATAAAATTAATTAAAGCAATCCTTGTGCTTTTCTCATATATTGACAAGCAGGCATTCTGTCAGGGAAATTAGATGTTGCATATAATGTGTATATACTCCCACTGGGGGAAAAATAGCTCTTAGCAACAACATTTGTATGTGAATGCTTGTATATTATGCCATTATATTGTATTTCTATTATTATAATATTTGTAAACTATCCAGAGAGCTTTGGCTACTGAGTGATATAAAAATGAATGAATGAAAAAAAAATCAAAGCAGCTAAGAGAGAATATATCCCTGCTCATGAAACAAACATCACCATATTTTAAAGTTAGGTTCCATCTTAATAATTTCATAGTTGGGAAAGACTACAAGAATTACTCAACAACATGCAAGAAGCATTTCCAGCCATTAAACAGTAGGGTTAGGCTATGCATCCATGGAAGAAGTGATCACTGTTAATGCATGTCCACATTAAAAAAATGTTTTAACTCTTCTGCACCCCCCCCCCCCCCGATGAAGCTAGAAGGCTATGTCAACAAATGGGGAACTGAATCCAGGTCTCCTGAAGCTCAGTCCACTCTCCAGTCATAACACCCCATTGGCTTTAGTACATAACTAATATATAATATATACTCTCATTTAAATGCACATGTGTATCTTTAGTTATTTCCTGATCTAGTAATATTGCACTGAATTTATATATTATTACTGAAGAAAGGCCAATTCCTTACCTGTAACTGGGGAAGCAGTTATTTGTTGTTCTTCAAGTGGTCACCTGTACATTCACACATATGCGCTCCACACTTGCATAGAACCTGTTGTTGGAAAAATTTAATAGCTGAGGATGTTTTGGCGGGAACCTCTCCCTGCAGCATCTGTATAAAAGGGAGGGGCTCCTATTATTTCCCTCAGTTCCAATGTGACTGCCTGGTGGCCTTGGGATTAAGGAAGGATCAGTAGTAGCAGCCCCATATATAGCAAAGCAGTACCATCCTGCGTTAGTGAGAGAGAAGAACAGTACTCCGCATTCAGTGAAGTAGTACCATACCCCCACTAAGGACAGGGAAACAACTGAAACAAAAAGACATAAAATGCACAGAGATAGCTACATCACTCAGGACACCCAGTGGGGTAGGTGGGTGGATTGTGTGAGAGCACAGATAACCACTCGGAGAACAACAGTTACAGCAACTTGTCTTTCTTCTTCATGGCCTCTGTGTATCAAACATGGGCAACTAGCATATATGGTTGGTGGGGTGGGGTTGTCATTTGAGTATTGCTGACAGGACTACTCTTCCAAAAGCAAAATTGGATCTGGCCCAAATGTCAAGATGACAATGTTTGGCAAAGGTGGATGGAGTCAACCAAGTTGCTGATTTGCAGAGGTCTGGTAAAGCTGTTAAAGCTGCCATCTCTCAGGTTGAGTGTGCTTTAAGTTGCATCAGGAGTTGCAATTCAGCTACCCTTTGCCTTGCCTCTATAGCAAGTTTGGGGGATTCGTGGAAAGACTTAGTTCTGGAGTGATAGAGTGCCTGTGCTCTACATTCTTCCAGGGTATGAAGAGTAGGCTTCACCAGGTTGAGCAGGGATGGAAAAAAGGCCAGGAAAATAATATTCTCATTTAAATGAAACAGAGATATGACTTTGGGTAGGAAAGAGAGATCTAGACCAAGTACCAGCATGTTACAATGGACGACAAGGTATTTATTTATTTATTAATTAAAACATTTTTGTGCTGCCCCATTTGCCGAAGCCTCGGGGCGGCTTACATCACTAAGTTAAAATAATTACAATATAAATTAAAAATATAAATATTAAATTAAAAATAGAACAATACAGTATAAAATAAGCCGCCCTGGCCAGATAAAATCCAATAATATTAACAGTTAAAATGCTGCTTGAATGAAAAGGTCTTCGCCTGGCGCCGAAAAACAAATAACGACGGTGCCAGGCGGACCTCTCTGGGGAGCGCGTTCCATAACTTAGGCGCCACCGCAGAGAAAGCCCTCCTCTGAGTACCCACCCTCCTAATTTCTTTCACGGAGGGTTCCCGGAGAAGGGCCTCCCCCGCCGATCTCAAGGGGCGGCTGGGCATATATGGATGCAAGTGCTCCTTCAGGTAACCAGGACCCAAGCCGTTTAGGGCTTTATAGGTCATCACCAACACCTTGAATTGGGCCTGGACTTCAATGGGAAGCCAGTGAAGCTGACGGAGAACTGGAGTCATGTGAACACAACGCCCAGTCCCCATCAGCAGCCTGGCAGCTTTATTTTGAAACAATTGAAGTACCCGGACCGTCTTCAAGGGTAGCCCCACGTAGAGCGCGTTACAGAAGTCGAGACGGGAAGTCACCAATGCATGTGTCACTGTCGCGAGGCAGTCGTACTCCAGATAGGGGCGCAGCTAGTGGATCAGCCGAAGCTGGAGGAAAGCGCTCCTCGCCACTGCTCTCACCTGATCCTCTAGTGAAAGCTCCGGGTCGAGGAGCACTCCGGGTCGATGGAGCATACCTCTATCTGTAGGGTACAGAGTTTGCTAGATCATTGAGCTAGATCATGGAACTCCACCTTCCATGACAGTAGGTCTAGATTGACTGTCATCAGAGACTTGAATGGCTTCCTCTTTAAGGTGTGCAGGACCACCAACAAGATGATGGTCTGAGTAGGTGAGAGGATATTTTTCAGTTCCTTCAGGAAATGTCTGACTATCAGATGTGGAAAAGCTGATGAACCCTGGCTTATGTCATGGAAAGTGAAGATGGCCACTAGGTGGACTCTGATGAATGAATCCTTTAAGTCTTACTGAAAGATTGTGATAAAATACAGAAGATTTTGTTCTATCATGCAGCCTCTAAGATGGAGTTAAGATACTCATGGAAAGGAGACTGTGTGTGCCATAGGGACAGATCCTCCATGCTGTCAAATGAATGCTTTGGATGTCTGGATGGAGAATTTTCCCTTGATCCCATAAGATTAGGTCTGGTACCAACAGGAGCTGGATGTAATTCCCCTTGGAATGATTGAGGATCTGGATGAACCAAGGCAGCCTTGGCTACCGGGGCTAATCGTGATGCAGTCTGTGGCATCCTGCTGAACCTTCTCCAATACCTGCATTATCAGAGGAGTTGCAGCGTGGGGAGGTAGAACAAGGTCCCCATCCAGTACAATGGGAACATATCGCACAAAGAATCCCTGCTGTCCTGCCCAAGAGCAGAAGCTTTGGCAGGTAGTGTTGCTCGAGGTAGTGAAAAGATTCACTGACAGGGTCCCCCATGTTGCAAAGATCTCATCCAGGATCTCTGATTTCATCTGCTACTCATAAATATTGAGACTTCTGCTGAGAGAGACCACTAAACTGTTGTCCATTCTGGTGATATGAATGGCTGTAATGATGATGTGCCAATTGACATACCAGTTTCAGATCTGAACAGCAAGCTGAATGAACAGAATCAATATTGATGTAGAACAGCACTGTGATATTGTCTGTTGTGACTCGTATGTGGTGTCCTTGCAGAAAAGCCTGTAAGAGCCTTTTGTACTGCAAGCAGCTCTAAATAATTTATATGGCTGTGGACTTCCAGCTCCTCCCACATTCCTTGTGTTCAAAGCAAGTCACAGTGGGCCCCCCATCTAAGCAGCTTGATGTTGAGCTGTAGCTGTACTGCCCAAGAATATCTAAGAGGCATTCCATCACATGAGGTGGAATGTGAAAATGCTCTGAGAAGACAAGAATGAGAGAAGGGGTAGGGGCTTCCCAAGGCAGTAGAGGCAGTCTCATTGGAACTGAAGGAAATGGTGAGAACTCCTCCTTTTTCTATGGATGCTGGGGTGGGGGGTTCCTACCAAAATGCTCTCAGCTAATAAATCTTCCCAACAACTGGCTCCATACAGGTGCAGATCCGATATATGTGCAACACAGAGACCACAAAGAACATGAAAAACAAATCTTGATTTAAAATTTATTTTGCTTTTCGCTATATGACATGCCTTTAAACTTTTATACATCAGGAATTTATTTGAATACTAATGTGAACTATGAATTTCAGAATTTTGGCACTTGCAAGGTAAGTAGTTGCTTAAAAATGTCAGTGTAATACATTTACATGCCAATGTCAGATGGTAGATAAAACTGATACTTAAAACAGATCTGTAAAGTCCTGCGACAGTTTTACTTCATGCATTAGCTATTTAAACTGTTATATTCATATGCACAAAAAATGGCCATGGGCCTGTCTCAACACGTCATCGGCCCGACCCATGAACGTGGACACACTCTGGACCTGGTTTTCTCGACGGGGCAGGAAGAGGATGACCTGAGGGTGAGGAACTTATGTTTGACTCCCCTGTCATGGTCGGATCACCTCCTGGTGAGGTTTGTGCTCGAGAGTGGTCTCTCCCTCTATAAGAGTGCGGACCCGATTGTATGGGCCCACCCCCAGAGCCGGATGGATCCGGATGGATTCCTGAAGGCCCTGGGGGAGTTTCCGGCTGACAAGACTGGTGCTCCTGTCGAGGCTCTGGTCGAACTGTGGAACGGAGAGATGACCAGGGCTGTGGACACAATCACTCCCAAGCGTCCTCTCCCACCAGGCAGAGTCCGCTCTTCCCCTTGGTATACACCTGAATTGCGGGCGATGAAGCGGGTTGGGAGACAACTGGAGCGTAGGTGGAGGAAATCACGGGATGAATCTGATCGAACACACTTGAGAGCCCACTATCGGGCTTATGCTGTGGCGGTGAAGGCGGCGAAAAAGAAGTTTTTTTCCGCTTCCATTGCCTCCTCACAATGCCGTCCGGCGGAGCTTTTTTGAGTGGTACAAGGCCTGGTTCGCCCGGGTCCTAAGGAAGATCCGATGCCACCCTCAAAGGCCCGCTGTGACAACTTTGCCAGGCATTTCAGGGAGAAAATCGCTCAGATTCGTCACGAGCTGGACTCCACTAATGAATCAGAGGTCTCTGGGGAGATGCCAATGCTACCGTCTGGTCCAAAATTGTTGGAGAAATTTCAATTATTGCGGCCCGATGATGTGGACAAGGTACTTGGACGAGTACGTCCCACCACTTGCCTATTGGATCCTTGCCCGTCTTGGTTAATAAATAACTCCAAGCACGGGATTGGGACCTGGATCTTGGAAGTGGTTAACGCTTCTCTGAGGGAGGGTCGAGTGCCTGCCCCTTTAAAGGAGGCGGTAATACGACCAGTCCTGAAGAAAGCGTCACTGGATCCAGAGATGGCCACTAACTATAGACCTGTGGCCAACATCCCGTTTCTGGGCAAGGTGTTGGAGCGAGTGGTGGCGGGACAACTCCAAGCACTCTTGGATGAAACTGATTATCTGGATCCTTTTCAGTCTGGCTTCAGACCTGGGTACAGTACTGAATCTGCCTTGGTCGCCCTGTACGATGACCTGTGCAGGGAGAAGGACAGGGGGAGTGCATCCCTGTTGGTTCTTCTGGACCTCTCGGCGGCTTTCGATACCATCGACCATGGTATCCTTCTGGATAGGCTAGCGGGATTGGGGGTTGGAGGCACTGCTTTGCAATGGTTCCACTCCTATCTCAACGGTTGATTCCAGAAGGTAGTGCTGGGGGACCATGTCTCTGCGTCATGGCAGCTATGCCATGGAGTACCACAGGGCTCCATTCTATCCCCTCTGCTATTTAACATCTATATGAAACCGCTGGGAGAGGTCATCAGGAGGTGTGGGCTGTGGAATCATCAGTACGCTGATGATACCCAGCTCTACCTCTCGTTTTCCACTAAACCAGGTGAGGCAGTGGCTGTGCTGAACCGGTGCTTGGCCGAGGTAATGGAATGGATGAGGGCCAATAAACTGAAACTCAACCCAGACAAGACGGAGGTCCTGTTGGTTGGCGGATCGGGCTTCGGAGAGGGTGGAGTTGACCTGGTCCTGAATGGTGCAACACTCCCTCTTAGGGATAAGGTCCACAGCTTAGGAGTACTCCTCGACCCGGAGCTTTCTTTGGAAGCTCAGGTGACAGCGGTGGCGAGGAGCGCCTTCCTTCAGCTTCGGCTGATTAATCAGCTGCGCCCCTACCTGGAGTTCGACTGCCTGGCGACGGTGACACACGCACTGGTGACTTCCCGCCTAGACTTCTGTAACGCGCTTTACGTGGGGCTTCCCCTGAAGACGGTCCGAACACTTCAATTGGTGCAAAATAGAGCTGCCAGGTTGCTGACGGGGCGTTATGCTCACATGACTCCAGTCCTCCGTCAGCTTCACTGGCTGCCCATTGGAGCCCGGGCCCAATTCAAGGTGTTGATTATGACCTATAAAGCCCTAAACGGCTTGGGTCCGGGCTACCTGAACGAGCACTTACGTCCGTATATGCCCGACCGCCCTTTGAGATCTGCGGGAGAGTCCCTTCTCCGGGAACCCTCCATGAAAGAAATTAGGAGAGTAAGTACTCGGAGGAGGGCTTTCTCTGTGGTGGCGCCAGGTAAAGACCTTTTTATTTAAACATCATTTTAATTGTTAAAATATATGATCTGGCCAGGGCAACTTCTTCTTCCTTCTCTTTTCTCCTCCTATATTATTTATTTACTTATTTTATACTGATAATTTTAATTTTATATTATTATGTTTGTAACTCAATGTATTTTTTGTATTTTTGTATTTAATGGTAATTTATTATGTGCCATTGTATTTCAATGTATTTTATTGTGTTGTAAGCCGCCCCGAGGCTTCGGCAAGGGGCGGCATAGAAATGTTATAATAATAATAATAATAATAAAAAAAGCTAAAGTATAATAGCTACTGTGTATGTATAAAATCAACAGTGTACACTCATAGGAATTATCAAGGTCACATTGGCTACTGATCCTTCCTCATAAATCAATCCCAAAGACGCATTTTAATAGTTTTACATTTGGTGATGAGAGACATTGCTGAATCAGTATGTACACAGATGTGGTAATTTATTTCATATAGTTTTGCATGAACAATTTATGCTTTAAAATATCACTCCCCAATATTTCTATCACAACATGACATTTTGTTAAATATTAAAAAATTATGTAGGGACCAGTTCAATATATTGCTACGTATAAGAGTATAAGATACAGTGAAAGAATTGTGTGGAAGTTCAGATCATAACTTCTCTTGGTGTAGCCCCTCTCTGTATGTTGCACTGACAGATGTCAATGCCACCATTCTGGCATTGGCTATCATTACCAGATGTGCTCACTGGGCAAAGCTGTTAGTCAAAGAGTTACGCTGATGGACCTATCAGGCCATTTTCTTAATGTCGCCACAAATTTCTATGCCTGTCATTCAGAAAATGCTCCCAATTCCTGTACAGAGCTTAGTACAGCAAACCCACTGAAACTGAAACACAGGTGAATGGATTAAAAACCATGAATAAAATAACAAACACTTACTGTTTTTGCATTAAGTATAAATGTCTTTTGAGGCACAATTTCTTTAAAATGTATTCAAGAATCTGTAAGCTTTTTTATTACATAAGATATTGTTTCAGAAAAGTAGTGGCTTATTGGAAAAGTAGTGTGTAATAATTTGAGCTACATTAGTGTTTTTTGGTATATATTTGTTAAGTTTTCTAATGGAATATTATTAAGGATGTAGTTGGATTGTGCATGTTTTTAATTAGAATTAACACTTTCATCTTGAATATGTAAAATCAGTTTGGAAATACTTAACATATGTGAATAAAGTCAAGCTGTCATAGCAAAATTAAGACATTTTCTATAGACAGTGATGATTATATAGTAAGTAGATTCCAAATAACTAAGCATTCATTGTTGGCATTTGGAGTAAAATCCTTCTGTGCACACATTTTCATGTCCTTTGGGAATTTATGCACACTTTGATCATTATCCCTTTGAAGTAACACTTCTTTAAAGAGAGACATTTCAAGTGCAGTCTTCAGCTCTGTTAGATGTTTTACTGGTAGGTAGGAGATTTATTTTACATAATTTATTCTGCAGTTAGAAAGCATAGCCTGATGCATGCAAACTGCAAAAGACAGTTCAAATGCCCACCTTTATCTCATAGGAACATTTATTTCATGAGTTACATCAATTTCAAATTAGAGTTTGAAAGATCAACCTGATTAGGTCATCATACTCCCATCAACCTACATTTGGCCCTGATACTATGTCCTTCATTGTTATGACAAGCTTGACAGAAATGTAAAGAATAAGAATTCTTGCAACATCAAATTGGATTTTTAATGCATTTCACTGTTAAGACATAAAGGGAATTCTATTTTGCATACAGAATTCCAATGTGCAAAATAATTTTACCTTTTCCTCTGACTACCCCAATACCCCTCTGAAATCTGTTCCAGAAGGATTTTCCAGATAGATTTAGGGATGGGACAGGGGCTGTGGGGATGGGGGCAGAATCTGCTCCACCAAAATATGCTTTTCTTATTGGTTGGTGGCTCTAATTGTATACAACTCCAGATCTCATCATTATATAATCTTAGAATTTAAATGTACTTTAAAGACAATCTTCTCAGTGAAAGTTGTGCAAGATAATTATCAAATGAGAATTGCTTCAGTAAATACTGTGAGTGAGTAAGGGCTTGCTTTGTGCATACATTCGAACTTCAAATTGCAGCTTTCACACACACTGGAGAGAATGGGATTGCCTAAGCCTATATGATAATCCTCATGCTCATTAGTAACTCAGGCAATTAGTAGACCATAGCATTTGCCTCTGACTATGGCTTTCATTAGGGTGTGGAGACCTGATATACTGTAGTTACTCGGCTTTAAAAATAAAAAATAGCACAAGAAGAGGAAAATGATACAAGATCTTTATGTGGGTGTATATTGAACTCACCTGATGTCTACTAGGATGACATAATGGGATTTGGGAACTACATGAAACTCACAAACATGTGAGTTTGTCCAATATATATTGCTTTGACAGATAGCAGCTTTCCAGAGCTTTTGCAAATTAGAGAAGTCAGGAAATGAACCTGTAACCCATTGCAAACATATGATTTGCACTATGGCTATGTTGTGATCCCTTCCTGAATGAATAGTGAACTTTCAGAAACATAAATTTTTGAATTCTGTTTAGCAGTTCCATCTAAGCTGAGCAAAGAATGAATGAGCAAGAAGCTTTATATTTTTAACTACTGATGTCTGAAGCCTCTCTTCCATCTCCCCCCACCCCAGAATACACAAGGAAGGCTTCTGTTTTTCTGCTTTATTCTCATGCACTTATTCATTTAATAATTAATTGACTTTATAGTCAGCCTTTCTGCCAAAACTCGATTGGCTGGCTGGCATAATTCTATCATACCAGGAGGACTGTAAAAGCCCTGATGTGGAAGAGTCTTTGTCTCCTGCAGGTGACAGTTATTTCTCCTTGACTGACTGCTGAAGTCGGCACAGCAAAGAGGCCTGTGTTAAGTCACTCATACAGTAGGGTTGGCTTTATTATTTTATTTTTGTGGTGCAGCAAGGAGATAGAATGCTTGGGATAGGGACACTGGGCATTCTTGATGCTTGGTATTATTGCTGCTCTCCACTACCCTTTCCTCATTTTTCTGAAACCCTGTCCCACTCTTTTAAAATGATCTGGTGTTCAGGAGAGTCATGGTGCCAATTCCAACATATTGGCCAGAAGGACTGAGTTTAGATCAGGGGTCTCAAATTCGCGGCCCGCGGGCCAATTGCGGCCCCCACTTGATATCAAAATTTAGTGATAGTGTGGCCCAATCGTTTTTCTTACTCGCACCTGTGTGAATCGTTACCCTGGGTGCAGTGTTCCCTCTAAGCTGTGGGCCGGGCAGGGCACGGGGGAGGGGTCCTGCTGCCTTCAAAGCTCCAGCGGTGCCCGGGCCGGCCTCCGGGAGTGATGCGGGATGAGTGGCCCACCACCACTGCGGTGGTGGAATACTTGATGCGGCCCAGCCTCACCCAGACTCTACTTCCAGCGGCTCCCAGGTAAGTTGAGTTTGAGACCCCTGGTTTAGATACTGGGTGAGTTCGGTTCAGTAATGGTGGGCCACAGAAGGGCTTCTCTGGGCTTCTGTTACAACAACATACTGAACATCACTTTACTTGCATGGGAAATTAGTGCAATGTTCCTACAATTGCTGCATTCTTTTTCATCTTCTTTCTTGGAGATTGGAATGCATATTGAACATTGCCAGTCTATGGGCCATTGTTTTGTTTTTCATACATATTGGCACATTCTTGTTAGGATTTAGTCCGACTCCATCTCTACAGCTTGGTTCTTTTGGTATCCTATCTACTCTGGGTGCTTTGTTCCTTCCAAGTGCTTTCAGAGCAGTTTTCACTTTGCTTTCTAAAATTGCAGGTTCTTCCTGACTGAAAATGTCCAATTCCTTTTGATTTATTCTACTCTAATGTTGAACTATACTATTTCCTGCTATATGCTTTCCAGTTTGCCTTGGTTTGTACTTCTCATATCCATGCTCTAATTGCATGTGCTGTTCAGAATCAAAATCTCCTTTCACCTCTGTGCATTTCAGCCTTCCTTTCTGCTTTGATCCAGTTGTGTCACTGGTGACAGTGCTATGTGTATTTGTACTTTGTTTCTTCCTAGTAGCTTGTTGACTGCCCTCTAACCTGGGCATCTCCTCCTCTGGCATTATCCCTTGTTTCATATCAGTTTGTTTCATTATAGGTTTTTGAAGGTAAACAAAATTCAAATTCAAAAGTAGTGTCCCTTGGTCTTTTTCTGTGTAGTAATAAACATGGATAGTTTGTTCTTCATTGCCATTGTCTGTGAAGGATGCTTTACCAGTCTCACTTTCAACCACTGCCGCTGCCCAATAGCTTATATTCAAAGGTTTCTCTGTCCCTTTCAGCATTAGAGATATCCATTCTCTTCTGCTGATCTGACCCTTACTTCCTAAGAGGGTGGATGCACATTAGTCTGGTGTCTGAGGTTTGACCTTGAGTGTCTACTGGGAGAATCTGGCCTCCTGCTGGCATTGCTCTTGCTTCTTTGACATTCTTAAAGCCCTTCACCACATTAAAATAACCACAACTGAGATTGCCATTAGCAGCACCAAAGTGGCAATCCAGGCAGCTTTAGGGTTAAGGAGGGAAGGATAGAACCTGCCCAGAGAACTTGATCAGGAAGGCTGCTTCCTCAGCTGTCAGTGGCAGTGGCAATGACAGTGCTGTGGGAAGAGGCAGGCAGACTATGACAGCAACACTGATCTTGAAGGATAAGATTCAGTGGTGGTGGTGACTATCAGTGGAGTTTAGGGGGGCTGCACAACTGGCCTAATAATAAGGATTATTGAGAAGTCAGTCCTATTAATTTCAAGTCAAAATCTGAACTTTAGATGGTAGCTGGAAAACATTTACTTGGATATATTTACACAAGACATCTATTCTCCTTTAAAAACAAAACAAACCAAGCAAACAAAAAACCCTCATTGTCATTTCTGCAGATCCTTCGGTTTGTTCAGGGATATAAAGAATAGATGAAATCCATATTTCTGAAGCAGATTGAAGAATGATTAAAAATGATCCTTGAATTTTGAGACTATTGTCACACAGTTTCTTATAAGGATCAACAGATTCTCTCCTGGTGAATATGCAGATCTAAGGCTAATGATTAATATATAATTTTGAAATGACTGGATGAACAGGCCAGTGTGACAAGGAAGTGTAATATGTTGTGAGGAGGTCTGATACGCTCATAATCAGTGACTACGAAGTTTATAGCAATCTACAAAAGTGTTAGAAAGAGTAAGAGTTAAACCATTGCATAAAATTTATTTGTATGCCAGTGAAGGAGCTGACTTCACATTTCCTAGTATAATAGCCATCAGCAGAAGTTTCAGAAAGAGCAACTTGTTTCCATTACTCAGCCTTTGCATGTGTGGCTACAGAACAGCTAGTTTTAGGAACCTGGTTTGCTGAACGGTCTAGGAAAGATAGAAGCTTTTGCATGCAAAGTTAAAATTATACTGAGTTTTAGGGGAGTCATGTTTTGTAAATAATTAAAAAGACTATAGAAGATGTTATTTCATTTATATGAAACATAGTAACACTCAATGATTTGAGGAAAATATTCCAAGAACAAAAATGAGGTGCTGGTAATGAATTCATGAATATATGCAAAAATGACTATGGCAAAAAACAGGAACATTTTATGAAACTATCACTTGAGAATTAGTTCAAGAAAACAAAGAATGTCATGTGTAAAAAATATTTTATAATATGTCTTATTTCTGAGTACAAATATATCAGATTATACCATTAGACTGCAATCATATAAAGTTACCTGTGAGTAACCAGTTTGGACTCACTGGAGCATATTCATGATTAGACATTCATAGGCGTGCACTGTTAAAATGCTGCTTTAATTTTGTTAATTATGCCAAAATTGACCAAAGTCCAATAAAATCCAATAGGATTCATTACCTGGATTTGGTAAACTATACTTCTTCCTCATGTTAAGTCTTATACAGACTTTGCCAGAAGTACATTTGAAAATGCATTAATCGCAGTTTCCCAAGCAATCCCCAAGCTACTATATGCAAGAGAAAATCTATTAATTTTTAAATCACATTTCCTTGCATAATACTTGAACATTAACCCCAAGGGAAAACAGGCATTATTCTGTGGTTTAAATAGGACTATGGAAGATACTAATTTCAAGGAAAGGACAGATTATTATCTTAAATATCTAAGTTTGATTTTATGGAATTTATAGAATATCATTCTGTGCAGCAACAATGCTTGAATTTAGGAGATGTGCTCTTTCTTAAACAATTTAAAACTGTTTTCAGAATTAAACCATTATTTAGATATTACATTCTTTCATTGTTCTTATTTTTAGTGATGCTTTACACATGACAAAGAATATTTTCATTGAGTATTAATTTTGTAGCATTATTTAACAAAAAATGCATGTTTCCTGGCAGAATGCTGTAGAGTATATTTGCAAAGCTACTAAAACTAGCTGTAGTTCCCTGTTGCAAGTATAGCAGGTAGAAAACACTCTGATCACTGGGTAATGAATACAAATCTCTAAGTAAAGGTTTACAAATGTAGATATTGATTTCTAAAAATCAGTACAATATTCTGCTTACATTCTATGACTAGATGTCTTTATTGTTCCTGCCTTTGTTAACCAAATGTTTTACAAATATAATGTAAAGCATGTATGGGGTTATTATTTAAACCCAAGATTAATGAGTTATGTAATCTGCCTGTTATTTTCAACTTGTCTAAGAGTTGGAACACAGGAATGAAAGAGTGCCTCTGAGCATTTTCCACAACATTATAATATGGAGTTCTTAGTTATTAAAGAATCTTCAGCTAACTAGTTGGATTTAAAATATCTGACTGATTAAATGCAAATAAATTTGCGTATTAGATAGTGGGGGCAGTGACTGAGTGAAAAAGAAACAAGCCCTCCTTTCTTTGTGGAGACCCAAACTCTCCCTAGTACAGCTTACCTTGATAGCTGATTCCTTTGGGGGAAAACTACCTAGACATTATATCTGCATTGCAAACCTCAGTATGACACATTTTCCAGGGAACAAATACACAGTAGTAGTTATTTATTAAGCTCTAAGCTAACACTTATGACTAAAGGAAAATTCTTTGTTAAGTAGTTTATTTTTCATTCTGTATTGTAAGAACATACAAGAACAGATACGCACATGCACACACACACACACACACACACATAAAAGTATGGCTGAACACTTGGCGCTACTGATTATAATTTACTCTTGCCAATTAAAAAATGGTTCCCAATGCATGCATCTCCAAAGCTTAATCCCCCAAAGCTTAATCTATTGATTAAAAAATGCAGCCTTACTGAAAGGCAATATCTTTCCCTATACAAGCAGGGCCTCCTGATCAAATGTGCATCTCAGAGGCTTAATTTCCAAAAGAGTGGTCATGAGGCTTAATTATTGGAAAGAATCACTTCAAAAAACTTCAAATAATTTATACATTATTACCTAGAAAGTTATGGTACATTACATCATTTGCACCAGAGTAGGTTCTGAGATTTGACTTTGGTGTCTGGAACTACTTTTGCTTAAGTCATTTAAGGTTTGTTGCCTTAAAGCATGTAATTAAACTGATGGGGTTTGTGGCTACAGGCTAACAGTCAGTCCTGAAAAATTATAGTAAGGAAGGACAGTGGGTTATAGCAAATGTCAGAAACTTGGTTATGTTAACACTCACTGAAAGTTCTTTACATTCGTTGGGGATGCTGAGAAATGTCAGAAAATGGCAATATATAGAACTCCCTTAAGAAATGCAACATATAAAGAATACCTTTGACCAAAACCAGAGTCAAACTTCCTATCAACATCCAATACATTTACTGAAGCATATTGGGAGTGCTCCAGGCTGATGAGTTCTGTTTGGATACTGATTAGCAAAAAAGTCATTGTCAAATTCTTCATATAATAAAAGTATATACAATGATTAAAAACCCCTTCCAGTTTAACAATTAAATTAATTTACCACAATTAAACTATCTTGTTAGCTCAAGCACCACAAAATTGGGAAACTGGAAATTGTGATGCCTGAACTGATGTGCTCATGATCACTGATGATGGTGTACAATGTCATGCGATCTGTTTACTTACAACTTACCCTTCATACACCCTTATTTTTCTTGTCTTTTGGGTCCAAATCTAGATGGGGAAGATGGGGTGTTTCGACTAACCAAGACAACTTAGCCTTACTGTATTGCTAGGTACAGAGCCCACATATGTGTGGTGCAGAGAGACCATGAAGAAGAAGAGGTGTTGTGTTGGTTTGGACCAAGGAGTCATCTAATCCAGCATGCCATCTACATATTGGCCAACCACTGCTCAGAGGATCTCACAAGCAGGGCCTGAGTGAAACAGCACCCTCTTGCTCAGGTTCCTCAGCAACTGTTTTACACAGATATATTGCCTGAAACTGGGGGTGACATATAGCCATCAGGATAAATAGCCATTGATAGCATTCTCCTCCACTGAATTTGTACTGCTCATGTAGCTGGCAGAAGAAGTTAAAGTGAGAGGGGACTTTTAGCAATAAGTCTAGATGTTTCATAAGGCAGGGGATATCACTGTTGATGCAGATACAGTTTATGACCACTGCACAACAAATGTGCAATTTTTAGCACTTTCAAACTTGTTCTACCTGTTCTACAATTTATCTTAGATTAGTATGAAACTGGATATTTGCAGACCTTAAGTAGATTAGGGATGTTGAGTTTCAAGTTATAACTCAATAGGGATCATTTTTATTAGCTGCAGAATTTGCTGGTAGAATCTTTTCTTTGAAACTCTCTTTAACTAAAGAGGAACTCCTATGTCCTCTTTAATACCACATTACACATTCATGTCTTTAAACTGCTAAATCTATTTATTTAACTTTTATACCACCCAATTAATGGTAATTTATTATGTTCTATTGTATTTCAATGTATTTTATTGTGTTGTAAGCCGCCCCGAGGCTTCGGCAAGGGGCAGCATAGAAATGTTGTAATAATAATAATAATAATAATAATAATAATAATAATAATAGCCAAAATGGTCTGGGTGGTTTAAATAATCCATTAAAATATAGTCTAAAATACACCACATTATAAAACATAAAAACATTGTTATGCAAATTGTAAAACCAAAATAAAAACACATATAAGGGTAAATCTTGGGACTGATTAAGCAACTAACAAAGTCCCAGCCAACTAATTAAATGCCCTGTGGTAGAGGACAGTCTTAACCTAGTGCTGAAAAGATAGTAAGGTTGGTGCCAGGCAAGCTCAGTGGGAAGCCTTTCTCCCTGTTGCTACCAAATAAGCCTCTCTCAGAGCGGGTAGCAGAGGCAGGCCCCAGATCTTGATCATAACCCAGGTAGGTCACAGTCAGAGAGGCATTTGCTTAGGTATTGTGGTCCCAAGCCTTGTAGATCTTCACAGGTTAAAACCAGACAGTTGAATTCAGCTTGAAAGGATGCAGGGAACCAGAACAAGCAGGCCAGAATTATTGTTATATGCCCAGACTGCCTGGTCCCTGAAGCCAGGTGGGCCTCAAGTGACAAACATGGCTCAAGATGCACCCCAAACTATCATCCTGCTTCTTCCAGGGGATTGCAACCCCATCTAGAAGAGGTTGATTGTTAAATGATGCTCAGTAGTATTTTTGCATATTCTGTCTTTAATAATGTTTTATAAGTACAATTCAGAGGATTTGAACCTCCATTGCATATAACCACAGGAATATGCTTGTTAATTTAAGCAATTTGCATATATTTTTGAGACATTTAATTGAAATGTATGTTGCAACTGTCATAACAGTGAGTGATTTGCAGAATAGGACTGAATTCCATGAACAATTGGTTAACACTAAAATAAAATATTCATTTATTTATCACTGAACCATAAAAAAAGCCCTTAGGTACCAGTAATGAAATTAGTCATAAACAGTACTTAGAAAAGATAGATTCAAAATGATACTGCAACCTAATAGGTAATTCAGATTTCCAAAACTGATCACTTAATTCCTGCATCATATGTTGCCAAATAAGAATGCTGCTGCAATGCGGGTACAACATTTAAATGGAAAAAAATAGAATATACATCAATATTTTCAAGAATAATAATGAGTTTTTCCTTCATGTCTGGTTTGTAAGTGTCCTTTTTTCACAGGAATGGATTGGTTTATCAGATTGCACTCATGTTATTTGTATGTCAAAGAACATGTTCCATAAACCAGTCATTTTGTTTCTCAGAAGCTGAGTTCAAATCATGGATGAGAAACCCTTGTTTATTCTTGGTGCATTCTGAACATTCACATAATATTTCAGCTCCTCTGAACACTGCAGCCATAAGTCAATGGGAGTCACAGGGATATTAAATAAAGAGCTGTTTGCCCTTTCAGTTATTTAGATGATGTAGTCCATCTTGAAACATTTTTAGGGAGAAACAGTGGACTGAAATATTTATATATTTTGGCCAGTATCTGCAGCGATACTGGCATATCTGTTTAGGCATTGATGGAGGCCGATCCAGTCTCAGACAGCTGTCTTTGCCTCTTCTCTGGTTCCTCCCCTCTACTGACATAATCCCTCAGCAGCCAAAAAATAACTAATGTTGTACCAGACACATGTTATTAATGTGTTGTGATAAGGAGTTTTGTTTAGGAGTTTTGCTGGGCAACCTGAATGAGGGGATATTCTCTTAAAAATTAGGCATTTTTGCACAAAATCAAACATCTCTGTAATTTTGTTTCTCTTGCTCTTGGTCTTTTTTAGGCTACTTTGAAGGACACCATTGGTTTTGGCTATCATCCCACAGCAGACTGAGTATGACATAGCTTAAAATGTGCTGCTGTCCTAGCACTGCACTTATGTTATAGCCTTTAAAACAATTATCATACAGCAAGTAGGAATATATGCGAATTTACTTCTTATTTGGAAATCGTGAAAACATCCCATTTGCAAAGTCCAAAGGTGAACAGGGACAGAGCTCCTTGGAAACTTTTTCAGTTTCCCAAACTGGAGTTCATGTTCAAAAGTGCACAGTGCCACATTTTTTAAAGAAGAAGCTGCATTTTTCCTAACTAGGGTGAGATGAGGAACATTTGTGAATCTAAATGAAGTGAATAAGGTTGAAGGAGAATGGATATTTGCAGCAAGTGATAACAATGTCAATGAGAGCCAGTGTGGTGTGGTGGTTAAGAGCATGGGACGGGGGCTCAGGTGATCTGGGTTCTAGTCCCCGCTCAGCCATGGAGCCAACTGGGTGACTTTGTGCCAGTCACAGACTCTCAGCCCAACCTACCTCATAGGGTTGTTGTTGTGGGGATAAAATGGAGGAGGAGAATGATGTAAGCTGCCTTGAGCCCTTTGTAGGAAAAAGGCAGGATATAAATTGAAAAAAATAAAAAATAAATAAAAAATAAATGTCGGGGTCTGAAATATTAAATCTCAAATCATCATAGAGGTAATTATGTATAGTCCAATGTAAACATAAGGAACAATTTTAATAAGATCAGTCTTTTAAAAACAGCCAATAATTCAAGCTCTCACTTGACAAAAAAATGGCACTATTCCAGCAAAATTTTTCCCTCTGGGATTTTCCCTTACTGTAGCCTTATATTTTCCCTAAACACCAATCATTTAGTGGTTTTCTCACTTTTGTACAACATGTTTCCCCTCCCCAGTTCTAAAAGATTGAATGCCTCTGCTAATGATTAGGTACTGGCAATAAGATCTTTTACATAGAATATTATGATATTTTTGGCTTATCCATTTTGATTTTGGCCCTGCTTACCCTTGAAAGATCTCTGAAATAGAATTTAATCCTTGGGCAGAAAAAGTTATTGCATCCTTGTCAAAGAGGATGAATAAATCAGTGCTGGGGTTTCCAACATGAATATATTTCTATATCAACTGTATGTGTCCAATTTCAATTTTTGCTATCCAGCTGCTATCAGCTCTTTGAAATGGCCATAAAATGTGTGTGATAGTTGGTAGTTTCCAGGTGGCATTCAGGAATGTAAGGATTAATAATGCGATTGACAAGAGCAATTCCCTCCTTATTTTTCTCAGTTATACCATAGAAAGCAAAGCAGCCAGAAAGCCAACTGCTTCGATATAATTTTTATTAACAGAGAAAAGTTATCTTCACAAGTGCTATTCCTAATTTTGTGGCAATTTATGAATACCACTTTATATACTATGAGGGACATTATCTGCTTAATATTAAATAGCACACTTCTCTCCCTGCTCCCAAGCAAAGGAAAGAAGAGGGATGAGTCCATTGACCACCTCACCTCCATGTGCAATCATATGCACACTTACTCAGGAGTAAGTCCCATTGAACTCTTACTTTTGAATAGAGAATTGCAGGATTACATTATAATTCTTTTATATACTAGAAGGGATGAATGTATTGGGGCAGAATACCCAGGCTAGCTCCTCACCCCAAAGAAGAAATACTGTAATCACATTTTAGGTTGATATATTAATGTAATGGTAGAATACAGTCATGGCTTTACTCTCAGACTTCATAGTTGCCTTGTTAAGTAAGTGAAAGCCATGTAAACTTTCTTGCCACAGCTTATTTTTTGAATCCTGAATCAAAAGATGGTGGCTAATTTGGCCAAGGTCACATTGACTATTTGCTTCTTTTTGTTTTTATTTCAAGCAAATTAAATTTATTCAGTTATTTATTTATTCGTTTTATATCCTGGTTTTTTCCCCTCATACAAGCTCAAAGCGGCTTACATCATTCTCTTCCTCCTGCTCCCAATCTTATCCTCACAACAACCCTGTGTGATAGGTTGGGCTTAAAGTCTGTGACTGGCCATGATTAAGTGGGGATTAGAACCCAGATCACCTGAGTCCCAGTCCTACACTCTTAACCATTATGGAACACTGGCTCTCAATGTTTATGATAGGGGGTTTATCAGTTCATGTATTATCTATGTGTTTTTAGGGATGTAAATTTATCTCATAACATTTATATGGAAAGGTAGCATACTAAGCTATTATATAGACTATGATATACATCTGAATGTCATGTCCAAGTGATGGTCTGAGGATGGCAACAAGGAAGGTGACCTTCTTAGTGGTGCCTGACCTAAATTAAGCATATAAGAAGAGTCTAGTCCAGCATTCCATTCATCCAGTGGCAGTTAGCTGCCCACAGGCTACTATAAGCAGGACATGACTAAATCAGTACCCTTTTGCCCATGATGTCCAACAACTGGTGTACATAGGCATGGTGCCTCTGATCCTGGAGGTAGCATATTGCTAAAAGGAATAGTAGCCATTCCTAGCATTCTCCACCAGGAATTTGCCCAATCACCTTTTAAAGCTGTCCAAAATTGGTGGTCAATTTTATAGAATTCTTACTTCCTGGTACCAACGCCTTCATCTTTTCACTGCCAGGTACAGACTACCTTATACTTCTAGGAATATAAAGACATATAATGGGGCATGTCAAGAGTTTTAAATAGGCTTGTTTTTACTGAATTTATTTTAGCTGTTTAAACTTAGCTGCATTTTTAGCTACATTTTATTTTCTGGTTTAATTATTACTTTTTTTTAATTGCTGTGAACTTCCCAGTTGTTGGGTGGTGCAGAAACGACATAAATTGATGATGATGATAAGAACACTTGAATATCTGCTGTCTGGATGCCAGCTCTTAGAAAGCCATTTTCCTATTCTATAAGCAGTGGGAAACAGATGGTATTAAATGTCTGAATGGGTCTCTTATGGAATAGATTCCATATTTACTGTTCATTGGGACAAGATGTAATAATTGACTTGATTAGACTGTGGAAGTATCAAGTTCATCCTAGTAGTGTAACTCTTCAGGCAAACAAATTTCTTTGGACTGGAGAAACAGCAACAAAAAATCTACAAATGAGCCTTCTCAGTGAACAAAAAGTACTCTCCTCCACAGAATTCATCAATGATTCTCCATTTAAACAACAGCCACCACCTTGATACAAACAGGTGCAAATCCTTTGCTCCACTTGCAAATTTCCCTTTATTCCTTTATTAAGAAGCATCAATCATATCATTCATACTTACTTCTCCATATGCTATAAAGCCATTTGCAAAGTGCGTGATCATAAAATAGTGTTTCACAATGAATATTCATGTGTGAAAGTGACCACCACAACAAGTAGTTCCAGAAAAAAACTACACAGCAACAAAATATACTGAACTGGATTTCTTATAATAAGTACCTGGGTTTCAGTAGCTCTCAATTCACTAGACTTTCAAGTGAAACTATTCGTATTCCAGCTGCTCAATAACTGTTACTATCAACTTACACAGCATTTATTACTCCCTAGAAGAAGTGTTGCCTTCATATATTATATAACTTCTCACTTCATGTATTCATTCCAAATGTCTTAGGCTCACAGCTAATGAACTCAGCATATACTTCACTTCTAATTCTTTGCACCCATGTAGCAACTTTTGCTTTTACTTTTTGTGACTAGCAATAACCATTCTACTTTGTCCATGATTTACTGATAAATAAAACTATTTCCCTATTCTAGTTACAGCCATGATTTCAATATATGCCAAGTAACACATGACAATAAATTAAATTTTAAACCATCCAACAATTAACTATGAGCTTGATCCAACTCCTGTTAAAATAATTAATATTTTGCCCCTTAACTTTGATGAACATTGGACTACAGTCTATGCATTAAAAATATCTACAGCCAGTGCTTTTTTTTTAAAAAAAAAAAAAAAAGGTGCTGGAACTCACATCTTGTTAATCTTTTATTTAGGGTTTTTTTTAAGGGTAATCTTTCATTAGCAGGACTGGTGGTTGAGAAGTAATTAGTAATTTTTTTCATTTTTAAATTTGGGGTCATACTTTTACACTAAAAATTAAAAAAAGATTTTCAATTCACCAACTTTTTTTTAAAATAAAGAAATTATTTACCTTTTGCACGTAGCAAGTCACTCTACACACAGCAACACTGTGTAATGAAACATAATGGTCGCCGCCCGCAGTAAGCACTCAGCGTGTGACCACATGACCAATCATAAGCCGAGCAGCCCCATCACAACCAGCACAGACACACAAGCAGCCCAAATGCACTATTTTAATGATTTGCCACCAACCTGCTACGCCTGACAGGGCGACTCAAAATCACATGGAAAAATCCATTGAAAAAAGGTGCTGGAACGCCGTTTCAGTGCGTTCTATGACAAAAAAAGCCCTGCCTACAGCCAACAAAAATTGCTTTGGAATACAATTAAGAACAACTTTCTTACCATGGCAGGAACCTTCCACTTCTTCATATCCAACACTGCAGATGCATCGTCCTAGAGGCACAAGCCAATCCCCATCTGCTCCACAATATAATTTTGGAGTGTCCCGCTCTTCAGCGCTCTTCACACAGGAACCTCGTACTTCCACTAAAGAGGAAGAATCAACCCTTGGAATAGTATCAGGAAACATAGCCAAGTTCCGAACAGTGAAAGGGCACTTTTTGTAGTAAACACGGACAGAGACCAAAGCAATGCATGCGCCAATGTCTTGAAAAGCAAGAAAAAATCCTTTCCTGTTTATTGGTCCCACCTCACGAACTTCTGTGTTCAGTTTAAGGATGCGGTCACCCAAATCCATTTGAGTAAAACTCTCATCAGCTGCAATTGTATCAATTTTATTGTACTGGTTTGGCTTGAATTTAATTCCATGCGATTCATCTGATTCCAGGTAGTAGAGGTTAAATGTTTCTTTGCATGTCCCCAGTACCCAAGGAATGCTGTTGCAGTCCCTCAGTGTAAACTTCATTTCCACATAGATTTTCTGGGCTGCATCACGAGAGATCCAATTTGTACGAAGCCAGTTGTTTTGGTTGGGTTCCATAACATTACATACCTGGTAAGTATGAATGGGGCGGTTATATTCATCCATTTCTGTTATGGCATCCCACTGAAAAGAAAAGCATTTCATGAGAAAAAAAATCCTTATATACATACATATTTTAAGTATACATTATAACTATATGAGTTAAAATAGTTTGAAAGTGTTGCTAGTGTGGAAGGCTGTTATAAATTTTTGTCTGAGAATTCTATGGTAACCAACATAATACTGAGACCTGAGACAGTGGAAGATATTAAAAATCAGGCTGCTATCATTCCTATAGTTGCCACTTTACTTGAAAGAAGTGTTTCCTCAGGATCCCTTTGAGTCAGATTTGATCATGAACATTAATGTTTGCTTGCCTTTATAGGCTACTTCATGCATGTGGAAATAACACAGTACAGGCCTCACATATGAGCCATACTACTTCAGTTTCATATAGATACATATTTGGCTGAAATGACCTTCATGTGAATGCTGCAGAGTTGAACACACTAGGGAGATTACTAACTTTCATAGTTTCTCTCTGTTATGCTTTTCATATTAAAGCAATTTGAACAAGTGCATTTTCATGTGAAATGGATGTGGTAGAACTTCCAAACCATGATAGAACCCATTTAGGCAAAAAGGTTCCAGTTTAGTTGGTCTGACAACTAAATGAATGGCTAATGACTGCCATGAGTTTTGCAAATTGTTTTGAAGCTATGAAGCTGAAATACTTACATTTCAGAGGACACAGGACCATCCCCTTAGTCCTTGACCTTGAGAAGGTCCATTAATTTGAAACCCACCTCTTGCTAGTTCTTCCTGCTTAACAGCTGCAAGCAAACATGAAACCCTATGTGGGAATGGGTACAACTTATTATGTTCATATTCACTAATAATGGGAGCAGATGCATTAAACTGGAACACATTTACTCTAACCACTTGTATGAAAACAAAGTCTCCAAATGTACTCCTGGGGGAAAAATCCCTCTAACACTATACATGTGATTTGTGAATTAGGCTTTTATGCAGCCTTTGAGAGAAGCAATGCTTGTGTGGCATTCTGCCTGTACATTGATTATTATACCACAAAGCTGAACATCTGTTCATAAATACCACTTAAACTATAAAACATCTTCTCTTTATACAACTATTTATAAAACTCCACATTTTATTAGCTTTTACAGCTTTTCATATTTGCCATGGAACGAGTCTGAGGAAAGTGGAATACAGTTGCTTGCCTTCATACTCTACAGCAGGGGTCTCAAACTTGCGGCCTGCAGGCCAATTGCCGGGACGGGCGGGGCACGGGGGAGGGGCTCTGCGGCCTTCAAAGTGCTGGCGGCGCCCGGGCCGGCCTCCGGGAGCGACGCGGGATGAGCACTCCACCACCACCACCACTTGATGCGGCCCAGCCTCACCCAGACTCTACTTCCAGTGGCCCCCAGGTAAGTTGAGTTTGAGACCCCCTGCTCTATAGACATCAGAATAAAACCTTTATAGTAGCTGGTATAGAGGGTTCATGCAACTTTCCCCCTTGCTCAACATACTCAGAATTCATGTCTCTTTAAATTGTATGTTAATACACTTCAAATTTATCCAAGTCATATTCAATCTGTACTTTTTGCAAGTAGGGGTTTACATTAATTAAAAATGCAGCTATTTATTTGTATTTCTTATCTATTTTGCAAAAGCCAAGTGAAAGTCTTATAATAACCCTGCCCAATATTAGCCACCAAAATACATTATTTGGTTTACAAACAGTGTGAGTAGGTTCAGAAAATATGTAGTTTATGAATTCTAAAGATTTTGACTCTTATACTTCATCTTTGGAGATTAATCTGGCTATTTCCTGACTTGTTTTGCTGACAGTTTTCTCCTTCAGAGGGCAAAGGAAGGAATGATGGAATCAATCATGCGTAATTCAGACCCATAAGGAAGAGGAGTCCTTAGCGAGGTGGAAACAGTGAGAACTTTTGATAATGTGACCATGTAATGGTTGAGTTCTTGATTTTAAGGAAAACTGAAGTTGAGAGTAGTCAAATGTGTACCTTGGACTTTGGGAAAGATGATTTTAATAAACTCAGAACAATGATAAGTAGAATTCCATGGCAGGGAAACCTAACTGGAAAAGGAGCTTAAGGCAGATAGGAGTTACTAAAAAAGGAGATACAAAAGATGAAATCAGAAACAATATTAATGGGGGAGGGGGAGGGACGGCCACTAAAGCAACCAATGTAGCTGCACAAAAAGGGCAAATAAGTGGAAGGAGGCACGGGTCACTAAGGAAATATGGAGGGAGATAGACTGGAATTCCAGAAATGGTGTCAGGAATGCTAAAGCTCAAAATGATATCTTTGCATTATTGCATTGCATTACATTTCTAGCCCATCTTTCTTCCTCTGCTATGGAACCAAGAAGGCTTATAGAGTTTTCCTCCTCTCTATTTTATCTTTACAAAAGCAATCGGGTGAAGTAGATTAGGCTGAAAGTCTGTGATTGGCCTAAGGTCACCCAGTGAGCTTCATGGCTGAGTGGAGGCTAGAACGAAAATCTCCCAAGTTTCAGTCCAACATTATTATGCCACACTGGCTTTACAACACACCAACATAGCATTTATAATTTATGCGGTTCACCCATATTTTCTTTTGGGAATAGCATGTATATAATTTTGTGGCCCACATATAATCTTGAATATAAATAATATATAAAAGGCAGGCTTGGGTGTGTTGTCTCAGGGATGCTTTAGCTGGTTTAGTTACAGTGCATGCTATTTTAGAACTGGTGGTTGCCTAGACAACCCCTGGAATTCCTTCATGTTCTTTGATTCTAAACAGCAATTGTTTATGTATTTTCTATCAGAGACTTGAAGCCTGATGAAGATTACCATGGTAAAGACCCTGTTGAAGATGAAACTGGCCAAAGAAAGGGCCACTGGCTCCCTTTAAGAAAATCCTATGAATTCCTTCGTGATTATAATAGATGAAAAGGTTTTATTCCAGGGTGTTTTGCTTTGTTTTGTGTGCCCAGAAAGCTCAATTGTCTACATAAGTTGAGACTATTCTGAAAGCCATTGTGCCAGGGCTATTCAGAAAGAGGCTCACTGACCACCATAAAGATGTTCCATTGTATTGTGACATTACACAACAAGCTGGGATATGGTCCTGGCACAGCAGGGGAGATCATGTGATAATAGATATGTATTTGCTCCAATGTACAAAACCATAATCTAATAAAATACAGAAAGGTAAGTCTGAGGTGGAGAGAGTAACAGAATTATTGTATTATCTGTATTACAGCTATGAAAACCCTGTGTATCTGAGATGCAGCAATCAGCTGCCAAAAATGGTCTAGCAGCTGCAGTGGCTAATCTATGCAGTAACTACTGTGAAATTTTTAATTCAGAAGGAAAGGGTAATACGCAACTGGTCTCCAGAGCTAATGTTAATACTGTTTGCCATCAATGGGAGAAAGTGATTTTCCAGTGAACTTCCCTAGTAAGCAATAGTTAAGTTGCACAAGCATCCATTCACACTAGTGCAACATCATTCGTGTTAGCACTGGGACACAACTACACCCAAGGCTACAATTCCCAGAATGTTTCTTCTGACCACTGTAAATGTAAAAGAAATTGCTCTGGTGTTAATGACGTTGTGTATGTACTTACACACCATTCCAAATAAGCTTATTTGAAATTAAGTAACACTGAATTCAATAGGATACCAAGAAATGAAGGTTAGGATTAGGACTGTAGCCACATTGAAGAGTTGTGACAAATACATTTTCCACAAAACATTTGATTAAAAAGGCTTTTCCCTAGTTTGTTTTTAAAAAAGAGGAGAACACAATGACAGTAATAATTTAGATTCAGGCAGCTTAACCACAGTATATATCTTGCTGCACGGAATTACTTTTTAAAGTCAAAAGTTACATAGTGGTTCTTTTTCTTCAAAAAGAAAAATGGTTAAACTATCATCTGTGTAGTATGATAGTTTCCATGAAACTATTTAAATATTCACTTTGAAATCTGGTTTGAACTTTAAAAAAATCAGAGCACTGAATCATGCTCCTAGCCATTTAGTTAATAATGTAAACCTTTCTTTAGGAGGGAAGTAAGAATTCTGCATTAAAAATTTGACTATTGGGAGGTGGGGTGTTTCTATTGCATTCAAGGCAGGAATTAAATAAAAAAGATATCTGTAGAATTCATTGGTACCCAATTAATCATAATGCATGTAAATATCCTGACACTCTTTGTACACCAAGATGAAACAGAAAACAAGCAACACAATATTATATAACCACAATAATATTGAGATTTGCAGTTCCGTGCTATAGCAAGAAAGATGGATCCTAACACCAGAGCCATATTTATATATTTGCCTGGCCAGAAACTGTTGTTTATCTGTTCCTGAAGGTTATGCACTCATATGTAACATTTACAACAGTAGGATTTTCTGAATGATTTTGTATATTATTTCAGTTCATGGTATTACTGCACATAGTCCCCCCTCTTAAAAGGAGAGCCCTGGTTTTAAACATTATTCCTACTTCAGAAGTCATAGGTGAGAGTATCTTTGTAGAGAAGACTCATAATATATATAGCCTCTTTCCAAGTTTTTGTTGACCTGAAAGCAGGTGGCTTGTATTCCCCAGGGTAGCTCTTCCCACTGCACACACATTTTGTTTGGTTCCTTCCTACCTCATTGTTTGAGCAACTTCAGACTTGCTCCAAAGCAACTAGATTCTGACTCTGAGATGTAAACTAAAAGTTTCCTTCATCTCTTTGCTTTGGTACTCTAATTTTTGCTAAAAGCTGACTTTGCAAGTCCCATGGAAAACATTATTATACAAGGAAGGTTCTCAGTAGTCCTGCCAGCAAACCAATAAGGAAATTTGTCACATTCTAATCTTTGCTGAGATTTTATTCTTTTAAAAACCCTAAGAACTACCAAGCACACTTTCTGTAGGTTTAAGAAGAAGAAAGACAAGGTATTAGCCTAAAATTAATTTACAACTAGTATCTTTGAGAAAAATGGCACACATTTCTGATTAGCTCTAGCATGCCTGCGGTTGGGAATGAAGTAAAATGTTAAATCCATAAAGAACTTGAACTAGTAGTGCTCTCCTGTTCCTTTACACAGAAAAGCTAATATGAATCAGGCCTCAATTAAACATGTTTTATGTCTCCATTCACTTTTAAGAAGAACAAAGGCAAAACATTTCTAAGGAAGTCAAATGTGCAGTGGGATGTGCTGATGCTGAGAAATCTGACTCATTTGAATTTAATGGACCTCCTGCCTGCTTCTGATCCAATGATCAGAAATGAATGAGTTTGGCATTTTTTTGTGGACTTCCATCTTCAGGATGGGCTACTATGGGTTAGAGTTTGTGTAATTCATTTAAAATGCTTAGGAAATTTGTGCAAATAAAACAATTAGCATAAATGCACACAATTTGTGTGGATTGCAAAAATCATAGTACTTGGATTTTGTGCAAGTTGGCACCTGAAAAACATGTGGATCTGGAGCTATTTGAGCAAAACCAGCCAATTTGCACACATGGGTATCCAAAAAGCATGTGGTTCTCATTGTGGTTTTAAGGTGTCAATTTGCACAGATTATATGATTTTACACCAAGAAATTCACAAATGGGTTCAACTTGCAGCAGAGCAAGGCTAGTTACTCTGTTGGTGCACTAGAAGCCAGAGAACCTATCAGCTTCTTCACAAATCCGAATAGATGTATCACTCCAAGAAATAACATATATGAATTTTGATTTGTCTTTCCCATGCATTAAGGTAAGAACAGCATTTATCACTTTTCCTGATGTAACTGCTTCTAAACACCAGTACTAGCTGTGTTAGCTGTTCTATTTCTTTTAATTACCTTGGAACCTGTACTAGTTCTGCAGTAGATCATATAATTTAAATAAACTTCCTTGTATTTTATGTTAGCAACATGGTTACATATAACTTTCATGGGTACTTAAGGTCAATAGATTTTAATCAACTTGTGGGGCTTTATTTGCTTTTTACTGTTATAGCATAATATATCTGGCTGTTAGTGTGGCTTCACTAAACCAAGCAGCATGCCCCTCTGGCAAATCACATTTGCCTGAAATGAGATTTCACGATTTTTGTAAAAATATCTTCCTAGCTTCTTGATTTTAAAGCATGTGTAAGTTTAATCTAGAATTTCAATTGTGGCATCTACTAAGAAGGCAATATGTCTTTATTTTGAGAGGGGTATTACAAGTAAGATTATAGCCAGAACAGCAATATCAGGTCATCAAGATCTGTATAGGGGTTCATAAATGTGTTTGGCTTTCAGAGCTCAGTAACTGCAAGTGATCCTGATAACAGGACCTGTATCAGTGCGTTGCTCTGAATATGGTTACAAGCTCCTGCACAGATCTTCAAAGTCAATGGTCAAAGGTTTACACAAAGGTACAGAACCTTTTCAGCCTGAAGAGCAAATTCAGTTTCAGAGATGCTCTTGGGGCCCCATTGGATTGGTAGGTGGGGCTAAAGGCAAAAATTGTGGAGCCAAAATGCAGAAAATACCAGCATATTTTAGCTTAAAGCCTTTAATACACGTGAACAAGCCTATGGAAAGAGATTTCAGTCTTGTAGAATGAAGAACATTGAACAAAAGCCCCCAAGCCTCTAAACAGCAGTTTCAGAGATGGGCTGTGGCTGAGGTCATGGTGTTCTATGGAATCGAAGAGAACTAGATTTGGTCTAAGGTTCTGCACCTTTGATCTATGAGGAGGCTGGGGGTGTGGATGTTCTTGGAGGTGTCACATGTTCATTCACATACATCATATTCCCACTTTATATATATGCCTGTTGCAGGATAAAACCTAAATCTATGTTTCTAGTTACACCATAGTAAACTTTGCTAAGGTCTCACAAGAGTTGTTGGTATTTTTGCTACAACAGGCTACTGGAACAGAATGGTTTGTCATTTCTATAGCCTTTGCAATGTACAAAATACTTTGAAGCTTATCCTTGTACTCTGTGAAGCCAGTCACCTTCCCTTTTACCATATAAGACTCATTCATCTGCTGAATATACAGTTCAGTCAGACTCCACATTGCTAGCAACTCTCCTATGAATTTCTATGGTTCTGCTTTATACCTCATATTGACATTTTTGAGTAAACGTATATAGGTCTGAACTTTTAAGTGCTGCGGATCCACAGCTGGAAAACTGGAAGCAATATGTGCTTTTATTGAGACATGTAGAAGTCTGATGAAACAAATGCTAGCAATTTAATTTTCAGTGTATTTTTCAACTCCTTTGCATGGGGCAGAATACCAAAGGTGGGATCAGAACTATTATTTAAACATAATACAAAGCTGAAACATCAGAAGCTGAAACATCAGAATTGACATTTATTGGTCTGCATAAGAAGCCTTGTACATAAAGTTAGCTGAAGTCAGCACTATTTTCTTTAAACAGAGCATGAAATTTTTATGAATTTAAGTTTGTTGGTAGGGGGAGAGAATCACAAGGTGAAACACTTTGAATGAAATGCTTGACTTATTAATACCTCCTTTATGTCTATATTGGATGCAGTTTCCTGGATTTCAACAAGAATGCATAACGAAGAACTTTCTAACCTTAAGAGTGATTCACCAATGTAACAAATTCACAAAGTTGCACAATTTGTTTCCTTGGAAGATTTTTTAAAAAAATCTGGTGTTTGTAAAAGGATTCTGTAGATGCAGATTATAGACTTTTAAGAAAGGTGCAGAAGCAAATTAAACACTTTCTTCCTTTATTTCACTTCTCACTTTAATAAGCTGATTCATGTCCATTGCCACCCCTGCAGATATTTGGTCAAACAGAACTATGTGGCCAGACTTCCACATAGTGTAAGCCCTTTGTATAGTGGCACTCTGTATGTTTTGGGCAATTGCAACCATGCAGACACAACTCTCCTGGATTACTTGTTATCTAATTTCTATATCACGCAACAGCCTAAGCTCTCTGAATGGTTCACCACAGTATATTTTAAAAATAATAAAATATACCAATTAAACATGTTAAAACATCATAAAAGTTGTAAATACAAAATTTACAAGCTATTAAAACACAGAAAAACAAAAATCACACATTAAAACGACCTAGTTCAACCCTTTCTAACATCAGCAGGCCCCAGTGACTAATTAAATGATCTGCAGTAGAGGGTTGTCTTTACCTGGTGCTGAAAAGATAGCAAGGTTGGGAAACTCATTCCATAACTAGGGACAACCACTGAAAAAGCTCTTCTCTTTGTTGCCACCATCCAAGCCTTCTTCAGAGGTGGCAATCAGAGAAAGGCCCCCAAATTTGATCTTAGTGTCTGGGTAGATATAGATTGGGAGAGGTATTCCGTCAGGTATCTCATCCCAAGCTGTATAGGGTTTTATAGATCAAAATCTATACATTCATTCCAAGGTACATAGAGTACATTGCAGTAGTCTAGTTTAGAGATTACCAGGGCATAGATGACTGATAGCAGGCCTTTTCTGTCCAGATAGAGGTGTAGCTGAGCCACTAGCCAAAGCTGGTGGAAGGTGCTCTGAGCTGCTGAAACCACCTGGGTCTCAAATGACAAAGATGGCTCAAGGAGTACCCCCAGGCAATAAACCTGTTTCTTCAAGGGAAGTACAATCCCATCTAGAACAGGTTGGATTCCCTTCATCTGGTCAGAGAAACCACCCACCAACATCATCTCAGCCTTGTCTGGATTAAGCATCAGTTTGTTAGCCCTCATCCAGTTGATTGTGCAGCACATCCACAGCCTTACTTGCTGAAGAGGAAAAGGAGATATAGAACTGCATATCATCAGCATACTGGTGGCAATATACTCCAGTACTCTGGATTACCTCACCCAGTGGTTTCATGTAGATATTAACTAGGATAGGAGGAGACAAAACTGACCCCTGAACCACCCCATACTGGGGAATCCAAGGATCACAGCAATATTCATCAAGCACTACCTTCTGGAGTCCCATCCAAGTAGGAATGGGACCACTGCAATGCAGTGTCTCACAAAAAAGTGCAGAAAGGAAGATCTGAGGAAGACTAGTCTGGCATAAATAGCTACAAAGTTTCCAGAGTAGTCAATCTGTAGGCAGCTGGTCACTAATACACTGATCACTGGAAAACACTGGTTATGTTATTTTAGAATAGTCCTATCAGATTGTTTTGATCAAATAATTTAGCAGATTATGAAAATGCTGTGGTCATAATATATCTTTTCTTCAGCAAGGCATTTGACAAAGCACCATATGATATTCCGAATAGTAAGCTAGTTAAGTGCGGGCCGGATGGTACTTTATGTGGATCCACAGCTGGCTAGAGAACCGTACTCAGAGTGTTCATGGGTGCCTCAGCTAACTAGGGAAGCACTGAATGGGGTGGTATAGGGTTTGATCCTGGCCCCTGCACTCTTAAACTTTTTATTAACGTTTTGGAAAAAGACATGCAAATCTGTAGAAGATACAGAAGTGGGTGGGATAGCTAATACCTCAGAAGACCGAAACAAAATGCAAAATGATCTTGATTAGGTTAGAAAACTAGGCCAAAAATTACAGAGACAAGCACAAAGTTTTCATTCAACAAAGAGAAATCAAATCATGTGTATAAAATGGGGAATACCTGGCTTGACATTAGTGTATATGGAAATGATCTTGGAGTTGTGGTTGCTCACAAGCTGAATAAAACTCAGCAATGTGATATGGCTGCAAAAAAAGCAAATGCAATTTCAGGTTGCATCAACAGAAGTATAGTTCCTAAACTGTGGGACATGATAGTTCTATCCTGTTGTTGTTGTTAGGTGCGAAGTTGTATCCGACCCATTGCAACCCCACGGACAACATTCCTCCAGGCCTTCCTGTCCTCCACCATCCCCCAGAGTCCACTTAAGCTCACACCAACTGCTTCAGTGACTCCATCTAGCCACCTCATTCTCTGCCGTCCCCTTCTTCTTTTGCCATCTATTGTTCCCAGCATTAGGCTCTTCTCCAGGGAGTCCTTCCTTCTCATTAGGTGGCCAAAGTATTTGAGTTTCATCTTCAGTATATGGCCTTCTAAAGAGCAGTCAGGGTTGATCTCCTCTAGGACTGACCGGTTTGATTGCCTTGCAGTCCAAGGGACTTGCAGGAGTCTCATCCAGCACCACAAGTCAAAGCTCTCAATTCTTCGGCACTCATCCTACTCCATGCTGTTTAGACCCCATCTCTAACATTGTTTCTTGTTCTGGACACAACACTTGAAAGGTTCTAATAAAATGGAATGAGTTCAGAGAAGTGCAGCTAAGATGATTTGCTGAAACCAAATCTTTCAAGGAAAGATTTAAGGTACTGGATATGTTTAGTCTTGAGAAAAGAAAACTGATGGGGCGGCAGAGTATGGTAGTACTTTTCAAGAACCAAAAAAAATGTAATATTATTTCTCAACCAAGCCTGTAGGATATGAAAAAATAGGCTTAAGTTACAAGAAGGCAGACTTTGGTTGAACATCAGGAAGAATTTGATAATGTTCAGAGCAGTCATGCAAAAGCACCAAATGCCTAGAGCTCTCTATTGCTGGACTATTCAAATAGAGACTGGTCAGCAATCTGTCAAAGTTGCTTTAAAACTTATTCCTGCATAGTAAGCCTCCTGTATAGTGCAGGAACCAAGTTTAAAGCATCCCTGACTAAATGGATCCTTCCAACTTAACGATTCTATGATTTTATATTACAATAAGTGAATGAGCAAACAAAAATATTTTGGAAGCTATAGCAATTTCCTTTTCCTATTTTTGACAGTATGAAAATTATAATCCAAATTATCTATGCTCTAGAATAATTTATATGTATGTAATCTTTGTTAAAATCAATATGAATATAGTGTATTTACCACAACAAATCTATTTGGCTCACTGCCTTTATACAGATGAACTGCATAAAACTGAAGCCTTTTCCGGTACTTTGCACTTTCCAATTTTAAAGATTTAAAATAAAAGTGTATGTTAATGTTAGTGACATTCTTTAGCAATGACATTTTATAGCCATATAGCCAAATGTGCAGGAATAGGCATTTCCATATTCAGGGCACTTTTTGAATTGCTAGTATTTCTTTTTTAATCTCTGTGGATAGTTTGTCTGCATGATAAAATCATCTATAATGAAATACCCATTTCTTCTTGTTAAATATCTGTGACTCAGATTGAAATTGAGTAGTAATGGGATGCTCAATTTTGTATAATATGTCAGAGAGGACACTAGATCTGAAACCTACAGAGCACCATCGATTGAAACCCTTTAACTTTCATTGCCCATAACAGGATTTATTAAAGCGAATGTATTCCAGGGTTCCCTGTGACCCAGAGATTGCAATGAAGTTTACCCTTAATATTGTACAAAACCATGAATAGAAAAAAAAAAAAAATAAGCAGCTACTATTAATCTCTCTTTGCTTTTTTCCCAACTGAGTTTAGCATTCAGATATTAGAAGTCTTCAGTCTTTGGGTGAGATCCAGGTGCCCCAAGTAATCTGGGATAACATCCAATATCTGGGGATCATGGAAGAGCAGGCCAAACTGTAGGATGGTCTTACTGTTTTAAGCCATAGTTGTAAGCGTGCCTGGATTTCTCCATCTGTTGAAGTCAAGTTCTTTCCATCCTACTTCTGCATGAGCTAGTAGTTTTAAAAAACTAATACATAAATTCATACTGATTTTAATGGTATATGCATCACTATGCCATTTTTAAAAGCACACATTTCTGATGCATATACCCATTGGCTAAGAGATGTCTTTGCTCATTTTGGAAAGGTACTTATTTTTCTATATGCATTTTTCAGATGTGTGCATGTTGCCAGCAACACTTTTTTATGGAACAAAAAATGCATCTTTTAGAAAGAACAAATCACAAGCTTAAAAATATATGGATTCTCAAGCACAAATTGCATCAAGGCCCATGTTAAGGTCTAAGACAGGGGTCCTCAAACTTTTTCAACAGGGGGCCAGTTGAAAGGTGCCAGCGATGCACGTGGGTCGCTAAGGTGGTGTGGGCGGGGGCGCGGGATGGGGTGCACAGGCACGTGCAGAGATAGTTTTGTCCAAGTGAGTCCAAAACGATCTCCTTGTGAGCAAGCCACCACACAGCACAGTGCCGGCTTGCTCACAAGGAGATTGTTTTGGACTTGCTTGGAGAAAACTATCTCCTTGTGAGCAAGCCGCCACACGGCGAGGAGCCCGCTTGCAAGCTAGATCGTTTTGGACTCGCTCGGAGAAAACAGCAAGTCCAAAATGATCTCCACATGAGTGCTCAGCCAGTCCAAAACCTCTATGGCGGGCTGGATGGGCCGTAGTTTGAGGACCCATGGTCTAAGAGATGCAAATTTATAAAAAAAAAAAAAAAATCCATGGGCTGGTTTAAAAATCTCTCAGTGGAGTTAATTTCTCATACATGTTTTCTTATAAGGTAGCAGTGGGTTCTATTCAGTTAACCTGCCAGTAAGGTCCAGGCACCTTCATCTTTTACTTAATGTTGCTTACTAAATATTCTCACCTAATATTTGCCTCTAGTCAAAACTGGAGAGATGAGGAAGGATTTTACCAATCATGATAAAAAATCTATTAATACAATTTGCACAAACTGATATGTTATTAAAAATGTGTGGAATACTTAAATCTTGCACTTGACTATGGAATTCTCTGGGTGACTTTGGGCCAGTTATTGATACTCAGGTTAATCTAGTCCACAGAGCTGTGAGGATAAACCAAAGATGAGAAGAACCTTGTAAGCTGCTTTAATATTGTGTAAGTGGAAGAAAGGCAGGATATGAATGTGATATCAACAACAACCCTATAAGGTATTATTCTCCCCATATTGCAGACAGAGGAAGATCTTCAGGTTGAGAGAGAATGATTTGCTTAAGGATTAACTTTCTCAATATTATCATGGCAAAGATAACATTCAACCCAGGTGATTCCTAATGCATAGCTTATTCTCTTAGCCAATACACTGTATCAACTTTCATAACTTTCATTCGTAAATCTAATAACATAAGGACCTGAGAGACATAAAAGTAGAGAAACATAAGTATGAGATAGAGCTTATACAATTACTTTTTAAAATAAAGTATAACTGCATTTGTGGAATGTGGTCCCAATTAAAAGATGCTACCTGTGATCCACTCTGATGCCATTTTGATATCAGGCTAACACATTTTATTTCTCCAGGCCTTTTAGACATCATGGAAATATAATTAATCATTGAAGAACAAAGACATTTTGGACGATTAGTAAAATATAAGAAATCCAGGGAAACTATCAACAATCACCACTTCAGAAATTCCTTTAATAGAACTAAGCATAGTGCCACAAAAGCTTTTGAATTCTCCAAAACTAATCAGGTCAGGTAGAATAAGAGACATGCAATGAGGGAAGGGATAGGGAAGCTTCAACTTTAATTCAGATCTGGCCATAAAGTCTACACTACAGGTTTAGTTCCACATGGGTGATTAAATGGTGATTGCAGCCTGAATGAGTCATTGATAAATATCATAGGTATTAGATAACACGGAACATTCTGGGAGAAAGACACAATGATTGACGCCCACTTCTAAAAACACAAAGGTCAGTTGTAACTGAGATCTATCTCATCCTGGCCAAGGTCTTTGAGTGGGCAAAAGGGCAAACAGAAGTAAAGAAAAGCATGACACCACTTGTGTCAGGAAAGCTGAAGATTACTTTTATGAGGTTAAAAAGTCAATTGAAGCTAAGAGTTCTGGCTCCGAGTTCACCTTCACACCATGCCATCAGACATAAACCAGTTTTCCTCCTCCTCCTCCTATTCCTTCTATAATCTCTCATCTCTGTCAGATGAGGACCCCCCTCCCCCACCACCCCACTGGCCTCTGACAAACCAAAAAGCAAGTTGAGTTCCTGCTCCATCTTCAGCTGCTCCCTCCTGGCAGCTTTCCTTTGGTTAGTATTTTACTCATTCTGCCAATTCATCCCTATCTGGTCTGACAGGTATTGCTACCTTATCCTTTTGCCACACCTGCCATGCTACTCTCACCATGATACCAGCTTGATTTTCTCTCACACACCACACTCTATCTTCACTAGAAATCCCCTAGTTTTAATATCTGATGTTGCTTATAAGCAGAGACAGCAGTGCCACTTTAAAAATATTGTGAAAATAGGTTTGCAGTCACAGTTCTTGGAAATGTGGACACAGCCCTGGCTGCTAAGCAAAATTCTCTAAAACTCTGCACTTTGCAGAGGCTGAGCTTTAATGTCTACCAGCATGCTTCATATGGGGCTTGCTACCTGGAGCAATGATGACACAGTGAGGGCCGTATAAATGGAAAATCCTACAACCTATTTGAATAGTGGAGCTTTGTCTGTTGAAAGCAACTTAATAATAGAGGAGTTTAGGCAGAAAATATCCTAGAAATGATTTGGAGAGGAAGAAACACAGTTTGGACTTGTCAGAGGCATACTTTTTGTGTTACGGATGCTGGACTACTATTAAATCAATAGGGGTATGGCCTAGTGCACCAAGTCTGTTATAACACTTGCAGGCAGATTTGTAAATTCTGCTGATCTTTTATAAATGCTATGCAGTCCTTATGCACTGAACATAGATTGATATTGGTTCCAGATCCATGAAGCAATAGCTGTGTAAATCCACCCCACTGGATGCAGTGGGGTGGTTGATTTGGGTAAGTACTGAAGGCCATGGTGTCATTCACAGTACTGGCTCCTAGAAGACAGGGGTTGTCCTGAAGGATCATGTCCCTTTGGTTTTGCAAATGTGCACCATGTAGCAACTGACATTGCATCTGGTACTAGGCCTTCTTACACATCCAGAAGCCTGTAATGGAAGCATCACATACCTTCAAAGAGGCAAAAGTGTGCTTGCTGAGCTAGCGGTGTTTGTTTGTTTTGCTGGGGAATCCTTATAGCCTAGTATGGAGCCATAAGCATTGATGAAAGCCCAAAAACCTGTTTGCCAAGAAGGGGTGGATGTGGAGGACATTCATCATGGCGATGCCAGGTGAAGAATCAGCCCATGGCCAGCTTGTTTGCACTTGGCCAGCTTAATTACAGAATCTAGCAGTGTTACCACTTCGTTCAAAACACCAATGCATACATCCATTTATCTGACCTTAAAGCCCACAGATGCTGGGAGAACAATTTATTTAAAAAAAGGACTCTTCACCCCAGGAGGTGAGTTAAAATATGCAAATGAAACCCCAGCTCACAGAACTTGAAATTCTATCCCTTGAGTTAGGTATACCTAATGTTAGGTTTTCATAATAGCTTTGGTTTTGTAGTGTTTTTCGATCAACAGAAGGGAAATCTCTGGTGAAACAAATTTCTCCTCTCCCATGTAACATCCAGCATGCCTGACAATTTTGTTCCAGAGAGTTGAGAATCCCCTGGAGCAAAGTTGGAAGGAACTTGGGGCTGCAGGAGGGAGAAGGGGATCAAGAGACATAATTTCAAATAGGAAAATACTGTCTTCTAGTTCTATAGCTTTTCTAAATCAAAGAAAAGTAAGCCCCCCAGGAATGAGATGAAATCTGATACAATAACTTGACAGACTGGTTACAGCAGATATTAGGTAAAAATAATAGCAAAATAGGTCAGTTTGTTCCTTCTCATCAATAACTGCAGGCATACATATATTTTAAGGTCTTTTGACATACTTTTATGGAATGGTCTACATTTAAATGCAATGTATACAGGCATGCATATGCTAAACTAATCACTTTGTAGCATTTTAAAGCTATTCTTTCCATGTTTGGAAAATAAATGTAAATTATATATACCTGCTGCTTTGGAACTGGACAAAATTTCAAATGGATTGCTAAGACTTCTTTTCAGATTCCATCACATGGCATGCCACTGAAATAGATCAGAAACTGTTCTCCTGTCTAATTGATTGTGGACTAAAACCTGGCTGCACATTCTCAGTAGCGATCATGACTGTCCACCCACCATAAGAACCATTGGCTATTGCTCCTGCTCCTCACATGCACACTCTGCTACAACCAATGGTTTGAACGATATTGTCTAAATCTATGTTAATTTTTCTTTCTGGTACCATTAATATTGCATAGCATTTATTTGAAGGATGTTGTGCTCTATTCTTGTGGGGGGGGGGGAAGCTGCTTTCTGTTTCTACAATAGCCCAATTCCCACCCTAGTACACAAGCAGAATTCACATGGCCAAACATCAGTATGATGAGCTATCAGGCTAGTTATTGTTCCTTAATTAAAATTCACTGAGCTGAAAACCATTAGCATGCTATGAAAATGAAACATACACACACATTCAAAACAACCTTTAGTCAATTTGACATGGGTAATAAAGTCTTGTTTTGAGCTCCATGAGAATCATCTCTGAAGGTCATGTAGAAGGTTAACTCAGTGGAAAGAAAATAACGCCAATCTTTAAACTTTTCTTTGCTTTTTATTCAATGCATCCCTTTTCGGGAGTTTTCATGTGAATAGTGTATGTGTGTATGGGAGGGAGAAAAAGAGATACATGCATACACGCTCAAACTTTACAATCAAGGTTATATGCACAGTGCTTTGAACCACTCTCTAACAGAAGTTAACCTATAAAAATGCAAATCCGAAGTATGCATCAATATAAATGGACCATGTTTAACTTTAGAATAAAAATGATAAGGATAATCTTTCAGGTTTCTAGGTAATTTATATTCTGATAATGTTGCTACATAAAGAGTTGTTATATAGAAGGACACAGTTGAGACAAACCAGTAGCCAGATAGTTCCAAAATGTGCTTTGCTATGTTTTAGGTTACTTAAATGTTTTCATATATTTTAGCTTTTCAAAGTTTAAAGTGTATTTATATATAGCTTAAAATTTATCTGCAGTATAACATTGGTAACTTGTATTTTGTCATATATACAGGACATTGGAAACTAGAATTCAAGAAGGTTGGAGATACAGGATTTTTTTTTCTGGGTCACAGTTTAAGCAACTTGAAGGTGAAGGCAAGAATTTTAACTCTCATGGGATCAATAAGGACAGTCAGAGGAACTGTGCTTCTTGATTGGCAGGACAGTATAATCATTTAGGCTACTCCATTCTGGTTATGTTTCATGAAAGGAAATATATAGCAAGCATTTAAAATGTGATTTTAAAACATTTTACTCAGTTTGATGGCTTTCTGTGTGTCTCTCATGTGGGAGGTGCACTGAAGGTTTTGGTATTTAAATGTGCTTTAGTTTGCATATATACATGCATACTATTGTTTCACCTTGCAGATGAAATACTAGTCAGGACAGTATTAGTTTTATGCTATGTGTTTCTTTAAGCTAATTAGACCAAAAGTCTCCTTGAATGATTTACAAATATCAGTAGTAAGACAGCCTGTTATCTCAGGTTTATAATCTAAAAGATGTGGTACAAGGAAAAAGAAATGGGGAAAGAGCAGAAAGAAGCCATTGATGCTGTGTTGGCAGGCATGGAGAGGGGGTGGAAAAGGAGATAGCTAGCAAAGCCCAGCATTCCTTCTCTTCTCTTCTCTTCTCTTCTCTTCTCTTCTCTTCTCTTCTCTTCTCTTCTCTTCACCATTTCTCTCATCCTGCTTGAAGCCAGTGTAAAGTTATTGCTTTTTACTATTTATATTGTGTATTTCATGCTGCAATTTTTTGTTGGCACCACCCAAGGAAGAGAGATGCATTGAGTGGAGAGTACAGGCAAACAGAAAATGCAGGAGAAAAGAAATAGTTAAAACTACTAAATTGTTACCCATTTGAGAGATTTTTGAGTGAGTCATAGGTGGATAAACTTCACTGAAAAAACATAGGAGGTACTCATACAATAGTAGGGTTGGGAGGGAGCATTGGGCACTGGGTTTAGCACCTGATCATTGCAGGACTTACAGGATTGCAAGCAAAACCTACACTCCCAGATGGCTATCCAGTTGCATATTGAATACCTCTAGCATGGGAGAGCCACAACCTACCTAAGTCATTGTTTTCATTGTACTACTGCTCTATCAGTTAGGAAGCATTTTTTGATGCTCAGCTGTAGCCTGGTTTCCTGTAACTTGAACCCATTGTTCTGTTTTCTGTACTCTGAGATGGTTGTGAAGAGATTCTGGCCTTCCACTTTGTGACAATTTTTTGAGTACTTAAAGAGTGTTATCATATCTTCCCTCAGTGTTCTCTTCTCAAGGCTTAACAAGTCCAGTTCTTTCAATCTCACCTCACAGGGCTCTGATTCCAGTCTCTGGATAATCCTTGTTTCTCTCCTTTGAACCCCTTCCAGCTTGTCTGAATTTTTCTTCAAGTGTGGTGCCCAGAACTGGACATGGTTCTCCAGATGAACCCTAACCAGTGCTGAGTAAGGAATAACTAGTACTTTATGGAATTTGGAAGTGATACTTCTATTAATACAGCCCAATATAACATTTGTGCTTTTTTACAGCCATATCGCAGTTGACTTATTTTCAGCTTGAGATCTACAACAATTCCATGATCCTTCTCACTTGAAGTACTGTTGAGCCAAGTATTCCCCATCTTGTGATGATGCATTTGTTTCATTTTTCCTAGGTGCAGGACTTGGCATTTGTTGTTACTGAATTTAATTCTGTAATTTTCAGTTCAGCGTTCCAGTCTATCAAGACCACCCTTGAATCTTCCGTCTTCCAGGGTATTAGCTATCCACTCAATTTTGTGTCATCTGCAGACCTGATCATCATTCCCTGCACTTCCTCATCCAACTCATTAGTAAGAATGCTGAAGAGTACTGGGCCCAGGACTGAATCCTGCAGTACTCCCCTTGTTACCTCTCCCCAGGTACCATTGATGAATACTCTTCGAGTCTGCTTCTGCAGCCAACTGTGGATCCACCTTGTTCCATCAGGCCCACTTTTAGCCAGTTTTATGAGCAGAATGTCATGGGACACTTCTTTGAAAACTTTGCTGAAGTTAAGATAGAATATGTCCACAGAATTTCCACAGCCCATCAGGGACATTCCCCAATCATAATACGAAATCAGATTAGTTGAAAAAATGAAATTAGATGGTAGGATTGGTTTCTGAGGAATCCATGTTGGCTTCTCCTACTCACTGCATTGTTTTCAAGCTGTTTGCAGACTGACTGCTTTATAAGTTCCTTCAGAAATTTCTCAGGAATTTATGTCAGACTGACTGGTCTGTAGTTCCCAGGTTGCTGTTGTTTTTTGTTCTCAAGGACAGGGACAACATTAACTCTTCTCCACTAATCTGGCATTTCCCTCTTCTCCATGACTTCTTGAAGATAATAGACAATGCTTTTGAGAGTTCTTTGGCCAGCTCCTTTATGACTCTAGGGTGGAGTTCACTGGGCCCTAGAAATTTGAACTCATTCAACCCAATTAGATGATCCTTGACCATTTTGCTTATCAATCCAGGGCTGCTATCATGCTCCTTCAGCTTGTACAGAAGATCATAGATCTTTTGGGAGAAAACTGCCAAAGTAGGAGTTGAACACTTCTTCCTTTTCTTTGTTATCTGTTATCAATTTGCCATCTACACTGAGTAGTTGAACCCGTTTCTTTCCTATTTTTCCCCTATTTTCCTGTTTTTCCTATTTCTTTTTTTTACTATGGATGCATCTGAAGAAGGCTTTTTTGTTGCTTTCATCATCCCTTGCTAACCTCAGTTCAATTCCTTTTGAATCCTTTAGCCTTCCCGATGCCTTCCCTGCAATTCTGTGCCACTTGCCTGTAATCTCTTCCTTTGTAGCTGGCCTTCCCTCAGCTTCCTATACATATCCTTTTTTGTTTTCAGATCATCTCTGAGCTTTCTGTGAAGCCACATAGGCTTCTTCTGTTGTCTTCTAGCCCTTTTCCTTGTTGGAATTGTTTATAATTGTGCCTTTAGAATTAAAAAAAAATCCTACCCATCTTGGATACCTTTTCTCATTAGAGTTGCTCACAACATAAAATACAATAATTATTATAACAAAACAAATGACAGTTAAACATCATAAAATTATACTGTAAAAATTAAAAGCCAGATTTAAAACCAAATTTAAACAAGTACAATAACTAACACAAATTAACATAAGGTCTGTTAGACAGCTGACATAATGTTTCGATATACTATTTAGGCTGATTTAATATCCTTTCAAAGAGGGTTTGAAAGGGTTAAACAGCCAATGCAAGTGAGGCAGAATTAGTGTTATGTGTTCAGACCTTGTGGTCCCTGTTATTAATCTGGCTGCTACATTTTGCACAAGCTGTAGCTTCTGAACAGTCTTTAATGGGAGCCCTACATAGAGTGCATTACAATGATCTAATTTAGAGATCACCAGAGCATAGATTACTGAAACCAGATTGGGGTCATAGCAGGACCACTAGCTGAAGCTGATAGAAAGTACACCAAGCCGCTCGAGCCAGATGTACCTGACTGTAGGCACATACCAAGGCTTGACTGCTCCCACTACAATTTTTTCTCCATCTGTGCTCAATCTGTCTCTTGCTTTGTTACATTGTTTTCAGATCTGGGGTAAATCACATAGCTGCACAAGCTTTATTTATTTATTTAGAGTTTTTGTATGCCATCCCATCGCTTAATGCCTCGGGACGGCTTACATAAACAAACAAACATAGTACAAAAATACAGATTATACAAATTAAAAACCCGATTCATTCCGGCTGCAAATTAAAACCTATAGTTAACATTAAGCATTATTAAAATATTGTTTAAATAAAAAGGTCTTAGCCTGGCACCGAAAAACAAATAACGACGGCGCCAGGAGCACATTCCATAGATAGGGCACCACTGCAGAGAAAGCCCTCCTCCGGGTACTGTGCCTCCTGATGTCTTTCAGAGAGTGTTCCCGGAGGAGGGCCTCTGCTGCTGATCTCAAGGGGCGGGAGGGCAAATATGGAAGCAGGCATTCCTTCAAGTATCCAGGTCCCAAGCCATTAAGGGCTTTGTAGGTGATGACCAGCACCTTGAATTGAGCCCGGACTTCTATGGGAAGCCAGTGAAGCTGGTAGAGGACTAGGGTTATGTGAGAATAATGCCCAGTCCCTGTCAGCAACCTGGCTGCTCTATTTTGCACCATCTGAAGTATCCGGACTGTCTTCAAGGGCAGCCCAACGTAGAGTGTATTACAGAAATCCAACCAGGAAGTAACCAATGCATGCGTCACTGTCGTTAGGCAATCGTCCTCCAGGTAGGGACGCAGCTGATGGATTAGCTGAAGCTGAAGGAAAGTGCTCCTCGCCACCACAGTCACTTGAGCTTCCAAGAACAGCTCTTTACTGCAGAAAGACCGCACAGAAGTGATTGGCTTATCTGTTTCAGAGGTTGACCAAGACTTCTACAGGACAACCAGCCATATCATCCAGAAACCCCCTAAGAGCCCCCTGGAAACTATCCAGAAGCATCAGCATCTGGGGCCAACCCTTTTTAATAGGCTCCCACTCCTGCAGAGGGAAAAAGTTGTCATTAGTCTAAATCTCAGCAGACAATGATCCTACCATAATAAGGGAAATGTTTCAAAATCTCCTTCTGATCACTATCCCCACAGCTGAAAAGAACAAATCCAGAATGTCATGTATGTTGGGGTGATGACATACTGAGACAGACCCATGATTGTCATGGAGTCCGTGAAATTCTGAGCCATCCTCGACAGGGTGTCTTTGGCATGGATGTTAATGTCCCTTGGAACCAATATCACAAATGAGTTATCGGGTCAGGTACAGAACATGACAACCCCATCTTCCTAGCCCTCAAAACTACCCTGATGCTGGACCAAGTACTCTGGTGGACGCAACTAGAAGAGGCTAACTTCTCTATGTTCATCTGGACAGGTGTCTGTTATACATATCTCATCCTCTGTTAAATCATGGATGATGGAAGTTGTATTATGCACTGAGAGTACCCAGACCCAAAGAAAAGTCTGGCAGCAGCTGAACCTGTGTGGAGAGCTGGAATATAGTGTAGTTATTATGTGCCTCACCTGACTAGACTTCCACCCAAGGCCATATCTACCTCTACCCATCACTACAATTGTTCTCTCAGGACCCTTCATTTGGTTCCATAACTTCTCTCCATGGTATATAATCAGATCTTATGAAAGGGAAAGCAGCACTCCCAAGACTTTGAAAACAAACAAAATGAACATACACACAACCAAAATTGACAGAGATGTTAGAGTGGTGGCCCTTGTCTTTTCATCTCCCACAAAACTGCTCCCCACTGCAAAGGGGAGACTCCCTATGGCACTGTTCACTTTGAGATCATTGTACTGAAGTGTCATCGCCCTGCTTCAGGCCAGCAGAAAAAGGCCTGGCAAACATACACTCTAGGTAGCAGGTACCTTCAACAAATAGGCAGATTTCAGGGAAGATTCTCTTCTCTTCTCTGCACTGGATCTTCTCTCATGCATGGTCCCAATCCAGCCACAACTGACATCAGCCAGAAGAAATAGGCTGACAAGCTGGCAAGGTGGAAAGAAGGCTAACAAGGCAGAAAGTTCAGAATTTTCAATAATGAATTCTCAGGGTTTGATTAGTTCTTTCAGGCTGATACCTCTTTATCATTTAAGAAAAGAGAATCATTGTCAACTGTTTGAAGGAGACCTCTTCTGAATACATTTAGTCATGCATGAAGACAGGTTTTGTGCATTCTGTGTTGGGATCAACCTTCACCGTTTTCAAGTGAGATTTCCAGCTCTGAACTTTTTTGCCAAAATACAATGGGAGCTTAAGTTTTCACTGGAGCATTTCCAGCAAAACTTGGCAGTTTGTGTCAAGAGAATAGAAAAAAAGGGGGGGGGATTATTTTTGGAGATTATTTTTGGACTGCAAATTTACCATGATAAAAAGAGGTGGCTACTGGGGTGTGTGTGTCAACCTTTTCCTCCCAAAAATTCATTGGGTACAATTCTACATCATGATGTTCCACTGGTCCCATTGGGAAATAGGAAAAATGCTGGGTTGCTGATCACAGATCCATCATTTGATTGAACTGTAAGGAGAGCTTTATTGTTAAAGAGTAAACAATAGGAGCAGTTTTATTATGTTCAGATCCTCACCCCTTAAAATTAATCAATTTTCACTTATCACATAATCATACAGATAAATACTAGAAATATCTCCCATTAGGAGTCTGTGTATGGATTTACTACAAAAGTTGTAAGGAAAATTTCTTCTGAGCACTTTTTGAAAATGGTCCATGGGCTAGACCATCATTCCTAGACAATTATTCACTTGCTTGATTCCATGTCACAATGGAAATGGATTCAGAGCTTAATTGGATGCCTGACGGTTTTGTTTTTCAAGTTAGCTGCAGTAATATCTTGAAAGTATAGTACTTAGAAAGGCTTCATGTTATGGGTATCTCACATGATCTAGGATTGCATTTATTACCAATATGATATGGAATTTATACTAGAACTGTGTTCTTCTGCAGTGACATTTTATTATTAAGATATGAAACAGGTTAAAGTTCAGTTGATTTCAGCAGAGCAAGTGTATTTAAAGATTACTGCCTGTGTATAATGCCCCCCAATATGCTTATTTATTTATTTAAAACATTTACATGCCGTGTCTTAGGTATGGCATCTCAGGATGGCTTACAGTCCTTAAAATCAAAATACAATAAAGCTATCCATATCTATATAATAAATAGCATATTACCAGTAAAAAAAATAATCAAAAGCAACTGTTAAAATGTTAAAACAATAATTTTAATTGATTATTGTCAATACAGTCTATTATATTTGATCAATAACTACAATCTGTAACAAAAATATATTTCATATTACAGAACAGCTGGAACCTGTATACATTGTTACTTTTACTTGAAATAAAGTGGTAGAAGTAAATCACAGTGTAAGACACATCAGTACAGACATTTTGAATCAATGAAATACTCAAAGTATGATTGTGTAATTTAATATAGGTTTCATGACCCTTTGTATTCAAGGAAATGGTACTCTATTTGACTATGAATGCTTTATTACTTAAATCCAATAAGCTTGAAATAGTGGATCCATAAATGGGCATTCAAAACTGCCATCTTTAATTTAAAAATTAAATGTAATAATAAAAGCTTATCCAAATTGATAGATTAGCTTAGTGACAGTTTGATAAACTGAAATGTCCAAACACATTAAAATGAAATTCCAAAATTCAAGCTCGAGAGAGGCTGCAAAAAACAGTTAATGGCAAACACACCACCTGTTTAGTCTCAGATCCCTTTAAGCTATGTTAGGGAGCTCAAGTGGGAACTTTATACACTATTAGAAAGACATCATGCTGTAAGTCTTTGAACTTGTCTACTCATTAACTTTTCTGTCATAAGAAGCTTCTGTATAGAGACACTTCTTGCCATGGATATAATGTCAAACACAGCTCGACATTAGAAATTTCAGAACCATGTATAAAGTTTCCACAGCAGTGACAGGCTTCCTCAAATATCCATTATGGAGTACGGCATTTTCCCAAGTTACCTGTTCGGCTCCACAAGGCAAGCCCTTTTGCACCTGACAGATGAAACATGGGTACAATGGTTGCCACAGTAACAGCTACTGAAGCCTTTATGCCATCAACTATGGGTCCCACAGTAAGGCAGTTAAGGAGGTGCATCTCATAATGTCGATGGTAAGCAAATAACTTGGAATCTAGACAAACACTAAACAGTTTGAATCTTAGGTTCAAGCTGTTCTTTAGTATTCCCCCTCTCTGTGACAGTCAAAGATTTTTAAGTACCCTTAGGGCATCTTTAATTGAATATTTGGCTTCCCTTGTAATTACTTTGTGCTGTAAGGCCAGTCTACATGTTACCTTATCCTGGGTATTGCATTATCCCAGACTTATATTTGGTGGCTTGCAGGATACAAAGGAATATTGTTGCTGTAATACCAAGGCAATGGCTCCCCACTGTCTTGTGGAGACTCTGGGATTAGGGTGACAGAGCTAAGGCATGTAAGCCTTGCTGCCAAACATTTAATAATGAGCAGTCTTAGGTCAAGAAAAACTCTCTTGTCATTTAGCCAGCTACAGCCCAAGTGAATGAGAGAGAGAGAGAGAGAGAGAGAGAGAGAGCGAGCGAGCGAGCCAGGTCTGGGTGCAGAAACACTTTCCTCTCTGGAACTGAGTCCCTAAAAGAAGGGATTCAGGAGCAACATGGAGCACTATTGAATGACAGCACATGGAAAGGCAACCGTCTTCCAGACAGCTATTTTTTCCTAATTTCTGCAGTGCTTTTTGGCTCAGATGAACAAATTAGAAACTAGGAGATGAAAGGAACAGTTATAGGGGGCAGTGCTCATTTCCATTTCAGTGTCCATGAGCCGGTGCTGTCCGTCATGTGGCCAGCATGATGTTATGGGGTGCTGTTTCCTCTCCACCAAAATGGTACCTATTTATCTACTCACATTACATGCTTTTGAATTGCTAATTTGGCAGAAACTAGGGACAAGACAGTGGCAGTTTGTCCTGTCAGAAAGCTTTGAACTGCTGACCTTTCAGTCATCAGCCCAGCTTCAGTGGTTTAACCTGCTCCACCACTGCATCCCCTTTATAATCTGTAAATGTTATAAATCATAAACTCAACAAGCCCATAAATAGCTCTTCAAGCTGAAGATATATATGGCAGGCAAAGATATCAGAGGCAAATGCTAGTGTTCAACTGAATGTGTAAATAAATGTGCACACATTGCTTCTATGGAAGAAGATTTTGTATTGATTTGTATATGTGAGGACCAATGGCTTTTGGGAGGAACACTTTGAAATTGCATGTGGCAGATTGCATACAAAAAAATAAGATCAACCAGTCTTTCCCCCTTTCAATGTATAGTATGCCTTTTGTGCAATAGCTTTACTCCATGACATAAGAGATCATGAGACTGGGAAGATTTTATGAATAGTGTTATCATACAAGTTAACTTGCTTGGTTTGCATTATATTCTTTTTCTGCAGTGGGAAAAAGGTTATTTTTAAAAATGTTTTTTACTGCTATTCATAAAAGGTACCACTTGTTTACAAATTGAAAATAAAAGAATTCAGTAAAAACAAATGACAAAAAAAACTGTGTGAAAAATGTAAAGCATGGAATACACACCAACTTCAGTTCTTAAAAGTCAATGGAAATAACCCTGTTCAGAGTTCTAGAGCATCACATGTGAAAACAAAGAAAGGCTTGTTCCTAGTGCTGGGCAATTTAGCTACACCACAATATGAGAGAAAGACCCTACACAAGATTCCATGAGAACAATTGATCTCAAGGCAAATGACATAAAAGAAATCAGGTAAAAGCAGTCCACCTACATTTCAGGAATATAGATTAGATTTTAAAAGGTTATGCCTGGATTCTCCACCAGAGGTAATTACTGTGTTGTACAAATGTTTCCTCCTACTTGGATGCATACCCTAATGTTGTGAGGGCATTTCAGAGTGTCAGTGAAGCTGAGAGCAATGTTGCCAGAAGGCCAGAATATCTTACTAGGCTGGACACCTAGCAGGGTTAACCAAAGTGGAATAGTCAAAGCTGAGACACCAGACTTGAAGAAGTAAAGGTCACAGACAATGGCAGTGATGTTCAAGCTAACTCTGTTTAGTACTGTGCAGTAGATAGCAATGGCAAACCTCCTCTGAATATTCTTACCTTAAACACCCTATGATGAAACAATCCAAACAAGAGGTAGTGCCAGAAGATGAGACTCTCAGGCAAGGAACAAGTCCAAATAGCAGTATTGTTAATGCACAACTAGATCAAAAGGAAGTCTAATGACTGACATGTACAGAAGTGAAAGGAAAGACTGATGTTGCACAACAGATACTATTGGAACATGGAATGTCAGGAGTATGAATCAAGGCAAACTAGAAACCATAAAGTAGGAAATAGCTAAACATCATAGTATGTGGTACGAGTGAACTAAACTGGACTGATATGGGAAAGTTTCAGTCAGACAAACACAAAGTGTTTTACTCTGGAAATGACAAACACAGAAAAAATGGATTAATTCTAATACTGAAGCAAGATGTAGCACAGGCAGTTAAGAGCTATAATAGAAAATATGATGGAATAATATCAATTAGAATGTGTGGAACACCTATCAATATAACTATATTGAACTATACACTCCAACATGATTGAACTATACACTCCAACAGCAGATGGTGTAGAATTGATCCAAATCTTAATAAGACTATGTCAAAAAATATGGCCCACAGACTGGAAGGAGTTGCAAAAAAGTCCAATAGTCCTAAGGTTGCCACACTAATTCTCATGCAAAGTGATGCTTTAAGTTATGCTCACATGACTCCAGTTCTCCGTCAGCTTCACTGGCTTCCCATTGAAGTCCGGGCCCAATTCAAGGTGTTGGTGATGACCTATAAAGCCCTAAACGGCTTGGGTCCTGGTTACCTGAAGGAGCGCTTACGTCCATATATGCCCAGCCGCCCCTTGAGATCAGCAGGAGAGGCCCTCCTCCAGGAGCCCTCAGTGAAGGAAATTAGGAGGGTGGCTACTCGGAGGAGGGCTTTCTCAGCGGTGGCGCCTAAGTTATGGAATGCGCTCCCCAGAGAGGTCCGCCTGGCGCCGTCGTTATTTGTTTTTCGGCGCCAGGCGAAGACCTTTTTATTTATGCAGCATTTTAAATGTTAATATTATTGAATTTTATTCGGCCAGGGCGGCTTATTTTATTTTACTTTATATATTTTAATTGTCATTGTTTTAATGTATTTTGTATTCAATGTTGTAAGCCGCCCCGAGGCCTTGGCAAGGGGCGGCATAGAAATGTTTTAATAAATAAATAAATAAGTGTTGCAACAAAAATATTACCCTATATGAAGTGAGAAATGCCTGACATTCACACAGGAGTCAGCAAGATGTACCTGTGGTCAGATCAGAAATACATATTAGCTACTGGATTGCACTAAAGAATTTCAGAAGCAGATCATTCTATGCTGTATACACTACAGGAAAGTCTTTGACTAAGTGGCTCACAAGAACCTATGGATGGTCCCCCCAAAAAAAGGATGTTTTTCTACACTTGATTGTCTGGAGATGTAACTGGAATCGTGGACATGAAATTACTGTTGGAACAGAATATGGAGAAACATAATATATTGGCAAGATATACATCAGACAAGGGTGCATTTTATATCCCTATCTGTTCAGTCTGTATGCAGAACATATCATAAGGAAAGCTGGACTAGAATCAGAGGAAGGAATGAAAATTGGTGGAATATACATAACTAATTTAAGATATGCAGACGATACCATAGTAATAGCAGAAATCAGCAATGACTTGAAATTACTACTGATGGAAGTAAAAGATGGAAGTAAAAAAAGCTGCAGCTAAGCATTAAAAAAACAAAAATCATGGCTATGGAAGAATGACTGAACTTTAAGGTCAACAATGAAGAAATCATGAAAGATTTTGTATACCTTTGCTCAGTCATCAATTCAGAGACACCTTTAGCCAAGATATTCAGAGAAGATAGGCTTGGAAAGGGAGCAATGTAGGTGTCATGAGCCAAGGAAAACTTAAAAGGCCAAAAAAGACAAGGAGGACCAAATCTGAGAAGGATTGTTTCCATGCAGGAAATGGCAGCCTTGAACTTAAAAGAGCTGGACAGGGCTGCCTGGGATAGAACATTTTGCAAGTCTTATATAAATCTGGTCACCGTAAGTCAAAGATGTTTTGACAGCATATGACAAAAACATATCAATAGAGACATGTGTATTGAGACAAATCACCATCACCATCACCATCTCCATCACATTTCATTTGTATGCTTCCTTTGCTCTTCCTGGGAATACAAGATGGCTTAGATCGTGTGAGGCTGAGAATCTGTGATTGGCCCAAAGTTACCCATTATATAATATGACATTAGAAATGCTAATAATACCAGAAAAGGTACACCCATCAAACCGTAGGTTTGACATCCTTGCATGCTTCTGCACAGAGGGTGTCTTAACTTGGGATCATAAGAAGTCACTGCCCAGGAGTCATTCCTTATTGTTGCTGCCCTACTAATCTTTCTTGAAAGAGGCACTGAAAGGAAGGTGTTAGATGTTGATCATAGTGTATGGGTAAATTACAGTTGAGAGAAGTGTTCTGACAAGTATTGCAGTCTGAAGCCATGTAAGGCTTTGTAGACTAAAAATAGCACCTTGAATCAGACCTGAAAATGTATAGGCAGCCAGTACTGGTGGGACAGAATTTGTGTTATCTGTCCAGACCTTCTGGTCCAGATTACTAATCTGGCTGCCACATTTTGCACAAGATGTAGCTTCTGAATAGTCTTCAAGGGAAGGCTACATATAAACCATTACAGTAATTCAATTTAGAGATTACCAGAGCATAAGTTATCAAAAACACATAGAGGCAATGCTTTTTGCTAGAAATTAAAGTGAAGAAACTTCAAGATGTGTACATATCTATTCAAGGAAGCTTCAAGCAATCAGCTGTACTGAACTTAAAAGTCTGGTTTTATGTTTGGCTGTATGAAATCTGGTTTTACTTCTAGGTTATCATACAAACCAACATTTTATCAGATTATACTGTTTTTCTTTTCTTTTTCTTTGAAGAAAAACAAAGAACATACCGTTTGAACTCAATTGTCTGTTAGAATCTAGATGGTGGAGAGAAGGCATTTTGATCAATTTCAGGAGGGCAATAAAAGGACCATTACCACAGCAGCTTATTTTTTGTCACTGCCATGTTTTTCTTTCACATTTCATATCTAATGGTGCTAAGTCATTATATGGCATTGTTCTGAGAGGAACATGGGGAAACGAGGCAGCAGCTGATTAAAATACTGATTTTCTCCACAGTTCCCTTTTGAAGGCCACTACTTGATAATAACACTACGTGCAGATTCTGACATGTGGTTACAAGGAAATATTTGATTCAGAAGAACATGAGACTGCAGAGGATCTAACGGTTACCAACAAAAGTTCTTTCTTTCAGCTCTCCTCTCAACTGTTCACAATTAAAAATAGCCAGTTAGCTTGACTTTAGAAAGTTTGAGATAAATCTCTGCCAGATTGTGATGTTACTTAGATGAAAAACTGAAGGGAACAATGTCAGATTATATACATATATAATAATGAAAAGAACTAGGTAAAGCAGAAAAAATAAAATGGCTAAAGGATCTTTATCTATAATCAACAGAGGGAAAAATACAAGGAGAGACTTACAATACATGTAAGGGTACATCCAAAAATATAAAATAAAAGACAAAATATGAAAGGATTTTCAAAAAATGAAACAAGAGTGTGGATGTGTTAAAAGATGTCTTCATCCACAAGAGCTCAACAAACAGAAATGTCAAAGGCATAGAAAACTTTAAAATATGTAGACTTAGTTAATTTGGTTTATCTTTTTTAAACTTAACAGGGAAAAAATCAGACTCAATGGCTTCAAGATTAAAGGCAAATGCAGGCCTTTTTTCCTTCTTACTATGAGAACTATTTGCAGAGGTCTATAGAAGATAAAGGGTATATGAAAGAAGAAAAAGAGTGTGATAAGCCACAGAAAGAGAAAATGTGTCAAAGAACAAATGTCTTTTACATACATCAAGTATAAAACTACACAAAGGCTTATATAAACCACTGAATAGTAGTAACACTACTAGTGATTCTAAATTTATGTTACAGAGTTATTGCACAAATATTTTAAGTTGTTCATTTGCTCATACCTTTACCCCTTTTAAGTTACCTGCATTTAATACTCATTCACATTTAATATAGTTTTGAAAAGTGAATATTTTCTATAATATGGTTGAAATAGCAATTTAGGAATTTCTAGTAGGCAGTAAGAAGAAATAAAGCTACTAAAATATACTTAAGGTTTAAAGAACCACTGTAAAGAACAAAATGGTTTTACAGTGTGTTTTTATTAGAATTTCAAATTTCTTTTCATACTGAAACTGGAGATCCTACATTACATTTCTGGATTTGCCCCCTGCCTCTTTTGGCTTTTTAATATAGATAATTTTGTATAATGAACAATATAAAAATAGAAAGAAAATCATAGAACTCTTGAACAGTAGATATAACATATGTTTAGTGCTGAAACCGGTCCTAGAGCATATGAAATAAAATTAATAAAGTTATGAAATTCATTTTGTAGTCAGAATTATTCCCTGGAATAGATTTTTTTCAGTTGTAAACAAATAATTGGGCTGGTGAAAATGTTCAGCAAACCCTAAAGTGTGTGTGTTTTCTGTGCATCTGCCTACATACCTAAGAACTCCCCAAGCATTGCCAAAATCATTTTTGTCTCAACTAAATTGAGATATATCATTACTTGTACTAGGTTATTGAAACTAAATATACACTGAACCATAGGATCCATTGATACTGGAAAGAACTCAGACAGAGTGTAATTCATTGGTATGGAGTGCTGAAGACATGATAGGAGATAGTTGCAACCAGATAACTTACAGCCAGATAAAATACAAGAGGCTAGGAAAAAATTAGAGCAAGTGTGGGCAATGTGGTATCTTCAAGCACCCATGTGATCCAAACACATTCCTTGGTGCCCAAGGTATTCTACTCCTTCCAATTGTATTTTTTAAAGCTTGTATTTTCTTACTGATAGCTGGGATTGCGTCAGAAAAAAATGGAGCTCCTAGAGCAGTGGTCTCAAAGGTTTTTGGGTAGTCATCCCTTTTTCTTTTGGGTGACAATCCTAGTACCCCCATGGCTCTTTCTTTGTATTAGGCCTATTGCTCTACTGCAGATTTAAAACAACCAATCACCACTCCCCTAGATCTTTCCACCACCCCAGGAGGGTGGTATCACCTTGGGAAACATAGTAGCCCTTTTATGGTTATGCCTGGGAAATTTCCAGAAGTGCTGACACACAAAACAGGCTGTCTGCCCCTAACATAGAACTTGCCACTATCCACTCAAACAACTAATGTAGCTCAGGTACATGTGGCCTTATAGTAGCGTATGCTGGTCTAGTGTCAGTTACTTTCTTATCTATAGACCCAGATGCACAACAATCTCCACCACCATCACCACCCCAGAACAACAACAACCCAGTTATGCTAGGAGCTCCAGCAACAGCAGCAAATGTAGATCCCAAATCACACCACAGTGGATATCATTCTAAGAACTTGGTATAATGTGATAATGATAAAATTAACAATGAAACATAATGAAATGAAATGAGATAATATCAAGTAAAAGAACAATACAATGAAGAAGCAGAATTTCTGGTGCTAATAACAGCAACAGCAAGACTAACAGCTGCAACACAGTCTTTTACATCTTTCTGTACATGGAAAAGGACATTGTACTGACATGATGACAGCAAGCTGCATTTTGCACAATATTGGGCACAAGTGGGACTTATACTGCTGGATAAGGCAGGAAACCTGATGAAGTATATCAGAACATCTGTCCAGGAAAACCTTTGAGAATGTGGATACTGGGATGTTAAGTCATAAGCATGTGCCTTGGCATCTGCAAAGACAAGAACTGATCAAAGTTTCCCAAGGAGAAATGTTTGCACTAACCTACTCCCTAGGAGTAGCTGGTAAGAAAAAATGTGACAGCACACTTGATATCATCGGTTTGCAGCATACGGCAAGGCAGAGTGGCTTGGGATAGTATCTGGGGACTCAGGCTGAAGGTAGATGACCTGAAGTACAGCATAAAGAAAGGACATGGGAAGCAGAACTGTGCAAGGAATCTTAAGTTATGGTTTGGATTTTCAAGTATGATTAGCACAAACTTGTATTTGGAAGTCTGAATTTGCTTATAGTCTCCTGCCCTAGGATCAAACCTAGATAATCTAACAATACTCCAAAGGGATAAATGTAAAAACCTACATAACATAGGAAGTCAGAACATAGATCCCTCTAATGCAGTATCACCACAGTTAGCTGACAGCAGCTCTCCAGGGTTCCAGGTATGATTTTTTTTCAGTCCCACATGGAAATGCCAGGGATTAAATTTGTACTATAATCCTGGATTTTTTGGTATAAGATCTTGTTATGGTGGGAAAGAGGGACAGAAAATTAGTCAAGTTTTGAAACAGAATCCTTCACAACATCCCAAAGTCTCAACTGCCTTTTATGGAATCACCAAATTGCAGAAGTTGAATTAATGAACACTGAAGTTATGTCTATGAAACATTTCAAGGAGGTCAACAATTAATATTTAAATTGGAAGCACTTCTAGGAATGATATAAATCAGATCTTCTTGCAGCCCTTTCTAGTAAGTTTAAATAAGGCTTCCGCTTCAAGTTGGTAGATTTATATTGACTGTATAACCTTAACTTTCTCTACTGATGAACTGCTCTTTAGGCAGACTTTAAATTTAAGACATTCCACATTTTCATTTCTCAGTGCTACTGCCTTACACAGTCACAACAGCTACTCTATAAAGTATCTTCTTTGTTTACTTATTCCAAGTATCAAAAATATTGTTGTGATACCTTGGATTTGAAATTCATAAGTTCAGGTAGATGTGCCAAGCTAACTCTTTTCCTGTGGCATGGATACCCCTGCAGGCCCATATCAGACCTTTCCTTTTGATAACCTGATCATACCTAATTCTTTCATGATCCTATCAATTACCTTTGTGGATACAGAAATATTTTTCATTGTGATGAATACTGTCAAAGAATAGAAGAAAGCAATCATCTACCCATGCACAGTACATGCATTACTCATTGTTATCAGATATCTGCCTCAGCAAATGGGGCGGCATAGAAGTCTCCTAAATAAATAAAATAAATAAATATCCTGTAAATTCGATATTAAAAAATGAGGCTGACACTTGGTATATCATGAGGATTGCTGTGTAACTGTTTGGGTTCAAGCAGCCCAGCAACACCCATTGCCTCAATGTAAATTGGATACTATATTGAGAAATTTAAGAAGGCAGCCAGGGCCCATTGACATAGCAGGAACTCCACCTAGCTAAAGTCTCCAATAAAACTACTCTGTCCCTACTTCTTACTGCATACAACACCCTCTATAACCTTTTCTGGCAAAAGCTTAATCTGCAATTTGTACAAGATATTGATGTAGTCAAAAGTAGAGATGGAAAAGAATTTTGTTCAGTTCACTTTAGAAACAACCACATTTTTACTTCCCAAATCAATATACAAAGCAGAATGCAGCTATCCAGGAGTGGACCATGGAGGGAACCACCGCTTTCAAGCCTGCTCCCCAAAGTCCCATCCTGGGAACACTAGTCAGCATCATGATGGTTCTGACTTGTTATCCCAGCCAGCTGTGCAATTGAATGGCACTTTACCAGCAGCTGTGCAATACTCCTTGCTGCCATATGGTGTGCACTGGCTAAAAGAGTTATCAGTCCAGTGAACAGGGTGCCATGAACAGTCGAATTTTGTAATGCAATCCTTCAGACAAAAAGTACAAAATGTATATGTAAAACTATTCAAAAGAATCTGAACATATTATCCTGTTTAGGAAACTTAAGGAAATGTGCTCAGAAAGACTGAAAGTATGAATTGATATATATATCAAATATGTTTAATATAATATATCAAATATATGAAATATCAAATCATGGATGGGAACAGAGGAAAAATAATAAGTAATTGTCAAAGAAATTCTTTTCTGTGAAATCACATAAGAAGGTTCTTCAATAATCATTTAAATATGAGAGGCAAAATGCAGGAACTTCAGAACCAAGCATCGTTTCTCAGATGTAATGTTTCTCCGCAGGAGGACAATAGCATGAGTCCTACAAACATCTCTACTCCATTGACTTAGAACTCCATTGAATACTGTAACCTTTGAAAAGGCGGGCAAAAAAAATGCTCTTAACATGTATTCAGACCACAAGAATGAAACTCTTTTTGTATCTGTTCAATGCCCTTATATTAAATGTGAATCATATAAAACTGATTAATTTTGCAAAGATGAAAATACTGATCTGATATCAGAGTTTTATATCGAAAAACTCTGTGTGTTAATACCAGAAATTTTGTAAACTTATAGATTCCTTGATGACTTAAAAAAAAAAAATCTAGGAATGAAATTTAGGGTATATTACCTACTGATCCATGACGACCCAAATATAAAAATCCTATTATTAGACAGGGACAAGTCACTTATTTAAAAATAATGAAAGACATGAATATGTCCAATTTTTGAATTGATTTGGTTAAAGTAGGTTGGTGATGGTAAAATCTATAAAACTCAATTTAATTGAAGTTCTCATTTTGCCATTGCCATTTCTATGTTAGGTCATAATATTGTTTTAAGCTGTGCAAACATTGTATGTATTTTCATGTGCATTCTTCAAATTATATGCATTTTTGTATGCAATTTTTCAAATGTATGCATTTCTGTGCATATTTTTTCTAGCATTCAGATTCTCTCCATTGAATAAAGCATTTTTGTGCACACTGTTTCAAATGCCCACATTTTTATGTGGAATTTTTCAAATGTACTCATGTTTTTTAGTTTTTCCTTTTTTACAAACTATATCTCTATAGTTTGTAAAAAAGCTATAGACTTTGCAAAAGTATAGCTTTGAACATGTAATTGCATTCCAGTTTGTGTTTTTGTTTGGGAAGTGTGAATTGGGTATGCCTAATGAAATGGAAGTCAATATAATTTCTTACCTGTTCCTCAAACTAGTGCAAGTGTGGCCACTTTCTGGCTATGTTGCCATTATGTGTAAGCAAAAATAAACTACAATCACCAAAAATCATGTTTTGTGAGCCTGACCAGCAGATTTTGCATAATGCCTTGTGGGATTGTGAAACAAATAATGTAGCAAAACTTCATTTTCTCCACCTCTGCAGACAAAGATAATGAGGATTATCACAAAGAATATTGTGATGTCTTCTATATAATAGTGCAGAGGGCATTAACTGAATTCTGAGGCATGTAGAATATTTCTTCAGGATATAATTATTCAGAGCATTTTGATAATTTTCAAGGCTATATGCTGAAATGAAAAAATCATGTATTGGGGAGGTGTGATACAATTCAAGTGATAACCACTGAGATGGATTCCTCTGAATGTCAACATCTATCAGTCTTTTTATTAAACTTCCCTGGAGTGGGAGAAAACCGCCCTCCAAAGTATAGTTTCTACCTCATTATAGTTACTAGTGTGGGAAATATAACAAACACCAATTAGCACAAATACTTGAACAGTAGAAGCTTATTTCAAATGCTTCAGTCACATAACAAGCACTTTCTACAGCCTTTTAAAGAGATTTTTCTCTTAAATTGATTAGAATAGGGACATGTAGAATACGTACACCCCTCTCTTACCTCATTTCATACATGGTGGAGAGGTGAGAGTGTCCTTCAGAAAGCTTACTCTACTGATTTGGCTCCTATGCAATTTAGAACTTTGCATGATCAGAGTTCCAAATTACAGCTTTCAAATACAACACAATGTGTTTGCTTCACATATTATCCTCCAGCACATGGAAGGCATCAAGTGAGCTAGCATGTACCACTGTTCCCTGACATGAGTCATATAAGTAAAAGAAGGCCTAAATAGGTATATTGATCTAGTGTTCTTAATTGGAATGTAAATTTACAAATAGTAGGTTTATACATCACCCTAAACCATGCTGTGAATCAGTGATGCTGTGTGCATTGTTCACAGAACAACCCACAGTGAGCCCAACAATCGGCACAATAATTTGTTCCCCCTCTCCTTCCCTCTCAGTTCCCTGGCTTTTGAGTCCCAGTGCTTTTGAGCCAGATACCACCAAAAGTAATTGCTATTTTTATTTGTATTTTAGGAGCAACAAGAAAACACAATTGGAAGGGGACAGTGAGAACTACCAGTTCACCTCTTAAAAGCCAGAGGACAACGCTGCTGGGGAGAAGATAGTGTTGGTGCACCTGCTTTTTGCCAATCCACCCTGCCACCCTTAGTGTCCAGTTGACAACTAGACAATTGACAACTAGGAAATGCTCTCAAATAGCTTGCATGCAACCTTGTGTAGTTACCTACTCCACTTACAAAGGCCATTAACAAATCAAAACTAAAAGTATAGGACAGTGATAAGTGTAGCACACTTTTAACCTCCTAGGGAAGAGAAATATTATATATTAACAATGACAATCAAAATTGCACAATTATCTGAGACACACACACACACAGAGAGAGAGAGAGAGAGAGAGAGAGAGAGAGAGAGAGAGAGAGAGAGAAAGGAAAAGAGAAAAAAGAAAAGGTGGTGAAACCTTTCAGAGCATGAGTGAAAGTGCTGTCACTGAAGACAGCACAAGCAAGACTGACATGAGCAGAAAGGCTTTTTTGCTACTCTCACCAAGTGGCTTGCCAACAGATCCCCACAGACCATGAAGAAACTACTTTGGTGGGTTTGGATGATATTGATTCTATTCATTTTTATGTATTTCATTTTACTTTTATGCCACCCCATAACCCAAGGTTTCTCTGGGTGTCTTACAAATGCTAAGCCAACATGTTAAACATGCAATCAATAAAATAGATAAAAGCAATAAAATTAATAAAACAGTAAAATCTATCCCACGTGACAAAAGATTGCACAGAACCATACACAGGACAAACCAAATACAATTAAATAAATTTAAACAACCAAGAATTAAGTAAATAATCAGCAACAAAATCCAATTTAATCAAATGCTTGTCAGAACAAAACGTTTTTTATTTGGTTCCTGAAAGAAGGCAAGGTGGGCACCAGCCATATGTCCCTGGGGAGTGAATTCCAAAGTCTGGGCTCCATCCCCTTTAATCTCACTTGGGGTGGGGGTATTCAGAGGAGGACTTCATAGGAAGATCTAAGTGGGTGGGTGGGCATATAAGGATAAAGGCATTCCTTCATGTACACTGGTGCAACCCCATCATGGGTTGAACAATGGGTTGGTTATGGCCTATAAAGCCCTAAACGGCTTGGGACCTGGATATCTAAAGGAATGCTTGCGTCCATATATGCCCTCCCGCCCCTTGAGATCAGCAACAGATGCCCTTCTCCGGGAACCCTCTGTGAATATTAGGAGAGTGAGTACCCCAGAGAGGTCTGCCTGGTGCTGTCATTATTTGTTTTTCGGCACCAGGTTAAGACCTTTTTATTTAAACTTATTTGAATTGTTAAATTATTTGAATTAATAGGATTTTAAATTTTTAGCCAAGAATGCACCGGGGGTTTTTAAACATTTTTTAATTGTTATATTGTTATTATTTATGTATTTGTGTATCCTGTGTGAGCTGCCCTGAGACTTTGTTGTGATGGGGGCAGCATAGAAATGGTTTAAATAAATAAATAAATAAACAAACAAACAATCTATAGTACAAGTTATGGCTTTTCAAAGTGGCTTTCTGCCTTCAAAAAAACCCCCACCCTGTTGAGAAGCAATCAAGCAATTTGAGTTCAAATGTCAGGACAACCCACCATGTCTTATTACTCATCATGGTTTTTGTATCATGTGAACCAAATCAAGTTTTTAAGAAAAAAGTTGTTTTCCTTACATATATATATTACATAAGGAAAAAAAATCCCTCTTGCCAAAAAGATCCATCCTTTCGCTGAGCTAAATTGCTTATAGCAATAAAGGTGATACAAAGGCTTATTAAAATTAAATAATATACAGTCATCCTGTTTCTTATAGTGGCAATCTGATACCTGTCAGGCATTAAGATGGTAATAATACTAATTAGTCAGTAGATGGGGGTGTTTACTTCCTTGTCAGCTACATTCCTGTGTGTTGTGCTTTTTCATATAGGCATTATAGATTTGCTGTACAATAGATCTTGCACTACTGTTGAATGTCCATAGCCTGTAGACATGTAAAAAGTCAGTTTTGAGACTATGACATAAAATAGGATATCCGACCATGATTTGTTTAAATGCCCTTTAAAACTGTAGTTGTTCATAACCATGTGACTGAGCATGCAATTTAATCTCTCATTTCAAGAGATAATATAATTACAAATTTGACTCTTCCAAATTTGTTGGATTCCTTGAAAAGAAAATAGATTTTTGTGTGACTCTTCTAATATACATAGTGCCTACAATAGTAAGCTGAAAGGTTTGAGATTAAAGATTTAATTAATCTTTAATTAAAAATTAAAAATTTTTTCTGATTCAAGATTCAATCCAGCATCAGTGATGTAGGAGGACTGGACCTTCCAGATTTACAGGCGGATACTTAAAATGCGCTTTCACATTCCCATTGAGTTCATGGGGACTGGCTTCCTAATCAGTATGTTTAGCATTGTATCTTTACTCATAATCATCAAGATACAACTCCAGATTCTGGCTAAATGCTAAACCAATAAAAGAAAACATAAAACAGATAACTAGACTTGTGTTTCAGTCCTACTGTCCTGTGCAGTGGTCATGTAGCAGTTTTTCTCAGGCTGATTACTTGGAACTGAGTGTGGGTAAGTAAAGAAAAACAATGCACTGCCTTCTTTTGCTATATCCTGGATGAGGAACTCCCTTACAATGAGTTATACCTGCTAATCTAATTCTAACGAGGGACTCTACTTATAGACATATACATATATATGTAAAGGTACAGTTTCCCCTATACTTGCATGCTACTCATGTCTGATTCTGGGGCTGGTGCTCATCTCCGTTTGTAAGCTAAAGAGCCAGCATTCTTCGAAGATGCTTCCACAGTCATGTGTCTGGCATGACTAAACTCCAAAGTGCACGTAATGCTGTTACTTTTCCCACAGAAGTGGTACCTATTTATTTACTTGCATTACCTGCTTTGAAATTGCTACGTAGGCGAGAGCTGGGACAAAGTGGTGGGTCCTCACTCCATTGCATGGATTCAAAACTGCCAGCCTTCCAATCAACAGCCCAGCAGCTCAATGGTTTAACTCACTGCACCACCTGCTTCTCATATATGTGGGTAATAATATAGTGTAATTAAGAGGATGGTGGCACTGCTATGTATTTAACTCTTGAGCAGTTCGACACTGTACACTTTCTTCATTGAAAGGAAATATGTAGCAAGAAGCAAATTTTCCTCCATTACTTTGCATCCCTGCTATGGTTTGCAAAGGGGACTCCATTTCTCAGTGCACAACAGAGAAAGAAAGCTTGCCTGCTTTTCAGTCACTATGCCATTCTCTTCAAGAGGAATGCTGGCTAGGAGGAAGCAGGTGCACAAACATCCACTGAGAGGGGCATCCCCAGATGTTCTATATATCATTCTCTAGAGTTGATTTCTCATATCTGGCTTCCTTCTGGTCAGCATTTCTTGCCTTTTTTCTTCCTGAGATGGACAGAGATACTGACCAGGTGACAAGCTGGCAAATGTGGGAAATCTGGTCATAGAGAATCATTAGGAGGAGACAGGGTCTTGCAGTCCCTTGCAGTCTAGAATTAGAGGCCTTGAGATCCATATTTAGACCATAAACCAGAGGTTCCCTATCCTGGTCCTAGATCTTCTTGCAAAGGCTCCCAGCTGTCTTAGAGGATATAAAAGTGCATCCATAGATGTCAGACCAAATCCTTATTTTCAGTCTTCTCTTATATTGTTATGTTCCATATACTTAACATAGAATTTGTAAATCCTAGTGAAGGAATTCTGTTTCTTAATTAATTGAACATTTCACTGGTTGGGTTCACACACAATGTTAAACTATGGTGGAAACCATTGTGGCATGTTATGCTGTGAGAATGCAGCTAGTATGGTGCAGCCATGTAAGGATGATCACCATATAACTACAGAAAGAAACAATTGTTTGTTCTATGGTTTCCATTCTTCACCATGCCTTCTTCAATTGCATGAACCCAGAAATCATATTTAAGCATTATTTCCAGGCTGCTGCCATCGAGTCCTCCAGAAAGAACAGGTGCTCCTCCCTGAATTCTCCACTGTCCAGATCTGCCTAGCAATGGAAGTGTCAAATCCAGATGTGCTCTGATTGGCTGCAGCACCAAATCTTTTGCCTCTGGCTTCACACTGTTTGACAGATGTCCACCTGCGGCTTTAGAATGTTTCTGGCCATGGAAAAATGCACCATGCCACCTCTGCCAGCAATGACCTTGGAGATAGCCATGCTTGGCACTCCTGTGTAGCCACTACAGTTTATAAAGACTGCTTGTTAGCTGCTTCCCTTTTGTTTTGCTGGCAGAAGTACTGCTCTCCTCTTGATAAAGTTGCCCCTACACAAAAGAAGCACATGTGCGGTGCACAAGTCATTGTTAACAAGGTGAGCATGCCAAAAGGCCTGTGTCCCCTTGTGTTACTTCTTGCCTTCTCTATTGCTCCTATCTTGCCCTTGGCCATGGGTACATTTGGGAATTTGAGAAATAGCTTTTGTAAAAGATGTGACTGGTCCCATAATGGCTGCTGTGGAACCCAGTTAGTCAAAACAGGTGGTTGGATGAGAGTGAGGAAAGCTAGAGGCTGGGAGGGAGTGGGAACTTGATAGGTAGGAAAGCTTTGGCTACTGAGCAGTATGTAATAAATAAAAATGCATTAACAAGGAATTTAAATAATTAAATAGAAATGTAATAAAATAAATGAGGTAAAGTGGGTAAAATGGAGAGAAAGAGCAAGCCTAGAGGCTGGTAGAGAGAGTACAGTGAGATAAATGGATGAATGGAAGAGAATGAGCAAGGGCAGGAGCTAGGGAGTGAAAGGAGGAGATTAGAGATGGAGGAGGGAGAGAAATAGCAAAGAAAGGGATCAGGAGAAAAATGGCAAGGGTAGAGTTTGGGAGAGGGGAGAGAAAGAACAAGGAATTGTCTACATGGACAAAAGAAGATGGGAGCAGCCAGGAAAAAAAATTCTTTCCTTCTCTTTCTGCCCACTGAACAGTAATTAATGACAAGTTCAGGAACAGGAAGAACACTCCCCCACCCCGCCAAATTTTGATTAAAAATACATTTTAGTGGTAGCAGGGAGTGAAGAGATCCGTGGGCACTGTTGGAGGTTCCTGTGGATGCCGTGGCCCATGGACTAAAGCTCGTGTACATTTAGAAATGTATGCATTCAGGGGAAAACTCAGTGAAAGAAACTCATCACCAATTCCTAGTGATGATTCAGAGCATCTAATTTGCAGCATGGTTCCTAGCACAGGACTAAGTAGTCTGTCAAAAGAATGTGGCAGGTGGAGATCATTGCACCCATCCTGCTGCCACTGCGTGTACAGAGTGCTGGTCTAATGGACCTTTAGTTTGATCCAGAATGACTTGTCCTATGTTCTTAAATCCACTGGACATTTTCAGTTCAGTGCTGACTGAATTATTTAATAAGTACTAAGCCAGAATGTTTGTACTAAAAGCCTCCTGTTTGGTTTTGCAAAGAACACTGTCGTTTGCATCCTTTTTCCACTGATCAAGGACTTACTAAATTAAGATAATGATTCAGAGTCAGCAGATTTTCTGTACGCTATGATTGTGGTCTTTGACTTTCGAGTCCAATCTTCCCCATTTACATTTGTCTTGTCCCAAAGTTGAGTCATAAGGAAAGGTGTGACGTGAACTCTAATTAGTAGTTTATATTTGCTGCAAAAACTGCTGCTGCCTTTAAAGAAAATAATTGGACTTTATGCATCCTAAACCTTAAAGCCAGCCTGGACTTCAATTTCTTGCCAAGAAGTTTTCATAAACCCTAAGTGATGCTGCTCGGTGGGTTATATGTATGAGAAAAAATGCATAAGATTGAGCAGTAAAAGTAATGTTGCTTTTACTACGTAACAAGCTACACATGTGCAGGTCATGGTTTCTCAAACTCAACTCTTAGGCTATATTTGGGGGTGATAAACTAATTTTCAAGACTGTTGTAAGAATTAGTGAGAATGTATGTATGAGATGCTTTGAGCATCCTGAAGCACTTGGTGAAATTCTGGGGGGCTGCTATTATACCCAAGATGTGGGGGATTGTTGAATTCCATCTTATTCCCTATGCTTTTGTATGTTGTTTTGTATCAGGAGTTATATAAAACTGTTTATGGCAACTTGGTAAAAGATCATAAATTATTTTACATTTTTTGGACTGGGCTGTGTTTTAGGTAAGCCAACTCAGAGTAAAAGGGTGGTAGTGGTGGAGGAGCAGAGCCATGGGATGGCTACCTGTGGAATCTCACACAGGTTTCTTCTTAACAGTTGCCAGGAACTTTTGTTTTGTTTGTGGTTTGTTAGCCTGAAAGAAACCTCAGAATTTTATTTCATGTTCCTTTTAAAGTTATATAGATCCTTTTAATAGTTTCTCATCATTTTTCCATTGTGTTTTTCCCACAAAAGCTAAAGCTATGCTAAAACTATGCCTTCAAGATGTTTGAAAAATTCAATTAAAACAAATCTGTAAAAATGAAAAAAAATCTATCAGTGGCAAGGGGTAGACCTTTTTTTGGAAAACTAAATCAGGATGCAAAGATCTATTTCAGTTATATCCAAGGACTAACCCATTACACTTTTGAGTCACCAGTAATATTTTTGAAGAGGGCAGAAACATTTCCTGAAATAAAACCCCTAAATGTTGACCTTTTCTTTCTGAAATCTTATTGCTTTCCTAGTTTCTCCTATCTCATGCTGCTTTGGCAACACTATTTTTTTCCTGTTAAGAGTTCTTTCTTTTTCCTTTACATTATATAAATGTTCTCCACTGGTAAATTGCAGTGCATAAGCCTTTACTGGCCTCTTTATTGATTCTCCCTACAATGTCAAGCTGAGCTGTCACAACCAACATGTCAAATTCCTTTTATACCACTGACTGAATTTTCTTAGCAATCATATTTTAATAAAGTTCCTTCATAATAAATAGCTCTTACTATTTTGTGTCAGTTCAGTGTCTAATGTGAAGATATTCTTACATAAGCTCCCATTTCCTGTAGTTCTTAATGACATTATCTGTTCCTACTCTATTTTACTTTGTGAATTGCTTCACCTTTTTTCATTACTTGTGTTCATCTTGTTTTGTCTTCCAGCAGCAGCCTTTCTGGTGGAAGGGAAATAGAGAGTCTAGATCTAGCCTGAAGCAAGTTTATATAGGGCACTGTTGATTTGTGAAGACATCTTGCTCTGTAAGAAAGAAGTCTTATGCTGAATTTTCCTTTCCTCCAACAGTTTCTCTGCTGACACTTCCTGCTGTTTGCTTTTTCCCCTCTGTTGCTTATGACCTTTTCTATCAGGCATGGCCAGTGTGACTTCAGGTGAGAAAACAAGGCAGCAAGGACTAATGGTGTAGCTCTAGTTACAGAAAAGAAGGATAATCTTCTGTCTCTGAAAGTGCAAAAGGGACCTTAACAGTTTGCTGATTCTTTGGTCTGGGAATGCTCAGCTTAAACTAAATTATTTTGGGGGATTTAACACATCTCTTGTAGAGGAACCAAGGTTCTTCCCCAGATCTAAAGCAGTGGTTACATTTTTTATTACTGGGAGGCAACCCAGGCAATAAAGACATATTTTGAATGCATTTGCTCTTGACTGGAATATGCCTTAGACAGTTTACATAAATTCAGCAAAATATATTTAAGCCATTTCAAAAATAGGGAAAATAAGAAGGGAAGCTAGTAATAAGAACACTACTAAATCTGTCACTTTGTAGGCATGTACCAAAATAAATTTGCTTTTTCTTATTTGTGGTATGAAATAAATATTGTTCCTTTTTAAAGATACTGAGATGGAAATAGCTGATTTTTTTTTTTTTAAATGCCAAGACATTGTGCTTTTGTTACAGACATATATTGGAGTAGCTTGTCTGGGTCTCTAAACTCATACATTAATAAATTTAGATAACTGTAGTTAGAAAAGACCAAGAGACAACAGTAGGCAATGAATACTATTGCCAGCAATTACAAATCAGTGGATACAAAGTGATTTAGTTGTGCTAGTTGAGCTCAAAGGGATGTAGAAAAGCTCAATTAATATTCAAAGTCTGAACAAAGAAAATAAACAAAGAGGTTGTGTTTAACAGAGTATGGTTGGCATCTTAACATGCATACAAGCTGTCTGGATTAATAGTTTGTTCACCTGCCTATAAGCATTAGTGCTTCTCATTTACTATCATCTACATTTATGTGGATAAAACTGGAAGAAAGTGGGGAAAAATAGGTGACTCTGTACACAACAAATGCAATGCAAATACATGAAAACTAGAATAAAGTACAGTAAGCAATTCAAAAATGATACAGTAACAATGAAAATGAACAACATAAAAAACATTCAGCAGCATCTTAATATAAAAGTAACAGGTAGCCAACCCCCCAAAAATGTATTTGCCAAATAACAGTTAGCTCATTCTTTCCTAATAATATTGATATCGAAGCTGCTTAGTGTAGCAGCCAAGTTCAGGAAGAGGTGAAAAGCAAGAGGGAGAAGTCAATTTTAGAAAGGAATTACTTGTCTGATAAGTTTATCAGACAATTCAAGGGAAGTGCTGGGGGGGGGGGGGGGGGTGAAAATACAGTCATGGGGTAAAGAAAGTACATCTCCAGTGCAGAATACAAAAACAGAAACACCTTATTTTTGCATGAAAAACTGATATTCAAAAAGGTACAATATTACCTGTGCTACAACATACACTGTAAAGAAGCATTCCATTGTGAATACACACTCATAACGAACATTTCAAGTGATTGTGCTAACATTCATTTTTCTTCTTTGGGCTTTCTTGGATTTTTTCCTAAGTAGGAACTTCCAAACTTTTGATTCAGAAATGCAGAATGACCACAATATGCAAACAATAACTGCCTGCCTTCCAAAGTCAGCCCCAGCTGGCACACAAGTGAAAAAAGGCTGTGGATGTTCTGCATTGGAACACTATACAATCACTTTCTCCCCCTTCTCACACATCCATGCACACACGCATGAAGAATCAAGGTGCTGTAGATGACCCTTGTGTCACTTGCTCCACTGACATAACCAGACAGAGTAAGGGAGGGATAGGCAAGCATGCAAGCAAAACTAGAATGAGGTAAACAATTAAAACTGGTGAGCATTCCTGTGTTCCTCCCACACTACATCAGTGAATTGGAAAAGAGCTAGTTGTTTCATTTTAAATGAATGGGAACTCAGTCAGGGGCTCATGCCAGATGGAACAGGAGCAGAAGATGGTGATTTGCACAGTCACATTCAGTGAAAGAGTCCACCATATTACTGTCCTTAGACAGACATTCCTGCAGACTACCAAACTGAGCATCTAATAGTCTGTGGTGCTGCCTGCTTTGCCACACCACCTGTCTCAGTTTCATATTTACCATTTGCATTGCAGCCACCCTCAGCTGATGTCAATGGAATTCCATTTTTTCCAGCACCACTACGTTTAATTGCCAGTGTCTCCTGACTGGTCTTTGTGGGGAAGTGGAGAAGAGTAATAGATAAGACAGGTGCTTTTTTCACCTTCAGAACAGGCCTATTCTGATGTGGATAACTCTGTTTATACTGCTGCCTGCTCCTGCCTGTGTGGCAGTAATTTATCCTTTTCTGAGCTTTGCCCATGGGGCTGGAAATTGAAGCAAAGGTAAATGGGGCATGTGCAGCACAAGCAGCCATTGTTGCTACACTCAGAATGCCATGCCTGCAATCTGGGAGAGTCCCCTTCACTGGTACTATGAGCAGACACTCATGCTTTAAAGGTTAATTAAGCAGACCATTGCTATGAGGCCTGACCTAGGAAGCAGGCACAGCAGATAACACTGAGAGAGTTTGTTGGGAAATAGTTGAAGAGCTACAGTAAAATGGCTGGCAGTAACATCTATATTCCTCACAATGTCATACTGATGCTATAGGACTAAATGCCATTGCCAAACCTCTCTCAGATTTTGTTCTATCAGCAACGTTTCCAAATGTAATCTTGTGCTACTTCATATAATTTAAAGTCTACCAAAGATTCAGCAGTAGAGAAACTCAATGTCAGAAATCTGTCAGTTCTGGGAACTCAAATAAGAATCACTGATTTGAGCATAAGACAGTGATAAGGCCCGGAAGCAAAAGAATGAGCCATGTTTACAATTTGTGGAACAATTTCTACCTGCCTATTATAAGCAGAAGAGCTATTCCCTCCCCTCAAAAAACACACTTCTAGCTCCTCCTAATGTCTGAGCTCAATCTCTTCCTTCAAATGATACCATCACTCATAGTCTCACCATGCCTACAGCAGCTGCAGGTAGGTAGGGGTGGAGGCTACCTGGCCAGTGACTCAGTGGCAGAATATGACCTGTCAGGAAAAGAAGGTATAGACAGATTTCAAGTACAGCTTCAGGCATGGCTCTGTAATGGATACATCTGTGTCAACCCAGTAGACCACTGCTGGAAACTGAAGGGGGAGATCATATCCCTTTTGCTTTTGCTGGATGTCTTAATGACTTAATAACATCTAGGCTGCATAGACAGGTCCTGGGACATTGCTGAGCTTTTCTTAGTACTAGGGCACTGCGATGAATATTGCAAATTCTTCCTGATAGGATTTTTTTTTTCAAATGAATCTGTTCTTTTTATCTTTATATCTTCTATATAGCTCTTCCATATACTATTTCCTTTCCTCTTTATTGTACCCAGGCTTGACAATATGTTCCCCTGTTGGTCTTTCAGCATTCCTAACCATGTCTGAAATTCCCTTTGCTTTCTTGGATCTCCTGGAAAGAGATCTCTTGCTTTTTTTCTGTTGTTGCACTCGATTTCTTTGCACTGGCCAGTGTAACAGTTCTTTTTATCTTCATGTGATTGTATTCAGAATTCTGACCACATTTGTCATTTTTTGCTTTCACTTCTTGGCTATCCTTAGCAGTCTTCCATCATCCATCAAGTACCCCCCCCTCCCCTTACAGCGAATCATCCTTTTTAATTCTTCTTTAATGTTTCTAGTTTCAGTACACAGTTCTGTGAGCTTGGTCAATTGAGCTTAGTGATGCAAATCTGTTCTTTTTGTGGACTTTATATTCCTCAAGGATGTTATTATAGTTGTATTTTGACACTATGTTTCTATGATTACCTTGCATTAAATTCTAATAAATGCATAGAGTTAAGAATATAAACATCCATAAATAAAGAATACTCATTAATCTTATCCAAATTATTGTCTCCTTCCAAAACATTTGACTAAGAGAAGCATTTGCTATGCTGTACCTCCAACAATTACCAGACTTAATTGGGCCTTTTTGAACAGAAAATGTGGCATCCAATAAACTTGAAACACCAATTTTTCCTGAATTAAACATAACCTGTTACTCCTTCTAAAATAGATGCCAATGAGTTATTCCATTGAGTGGGGTAAAACTGGATGCTCCAAATCATTATTACTTACTTGCTTAAGACCAAATGCATCATATCTATACATATTTATCAACATGATTTGTAGGCTGTTGTATCTCTTCAGATTCTATCAATTGCAAAGCAGCAACAAGGGGGCTCTGAAGCTACAAAAGCAGCAGGGCCAAACCTTGATTCTAAGACATATTTAATTTGCTTCTACTGCCATTTGGCTAAAGCTGACAAATTATATGTAGCACACAAAACAGAAAATGGCAGGAAGCTGTCATTGGAAGCTACAAGCTGAATGAACGTAAAGATCAGTATGTCTGTCCAAGTTGGTTAGAGAAATGTTTTCTTCCAATCTTCCAATCTTTAAGTATGTGTTTTCCCATGGGATTAATTTTCTATGTAAAAATGAAAATGAATTAAATTGCAATTGACATGAAAGTAGGTGCCACACCTCTTTTAACACCTATGGAATGTGCTCCCCAGAGAGGTCTGCCTGGCGCCGTCATTATTTGTTTTTCGGCGCCAGGCTAAGACCTTTTTATTTAAAACTTATTTTAATTGTTAATTTATATTTATAGGATTTTAAATTTTTAGCCGAGATGTTACCGGGCTTTTTAATCTTTATTGAATTTAGTATTATTTATATGTTTTTAATTATGTTGTGAGCCGCCCCAAGGCTTTGTTGCGATGGGGATGGCATAGAAATGTTTTAAATAAATAAATAAACAAATAAATAAATAAATAAATAAATAAAAAAAATAACACCATAATCTACTCTGTGTGTGTGTGTGTGTGTGTTGTGTGTAGAAGTCAATGAAAACCATTTGAGAAGAGTATCCAAAACATACAGATTCCAAGTCAGGGAAAAAACCTCATCTGAGCAAAAAAGACCAAAATATAGAAGTCAATAGAGAAGACTTCTAATGTGAATACCAGGGAAGCTGAATTCACCCTGTTTAAGGAAAAGTTGCCTCTCTTACAAATACATTTGTGAGGGAATGGAACATCATAGGAATTTATGACACTATGCATTATATTCCTGAAAATATTTGTCTTGAGTAAAGGAATGCAACATAAAACAAACTATTTGAGGTATTATATTCATTTAAGAGTATTTGTTCTTATATGTATTCATTTATTTATTTAACTAACACTTTTGTATATCATCTCATAGTCTCCTGGCTCTCTAGACAGTCTACATGACAAAAATCAAGAGCATAAAACATCCCAAAATACATACAGTTTAAACAATTAAAACCATAAAAGCAATGATAACATAACATAGCAGGAGCATCAAATAATAGTTTAACAACAGATTGGAACTATTAAGTAACTAAAATTTAAATTAAAATATAATTTAAATTCCAATTAAATTATCAACATTTAAAATGTCCCTTGAACAAAAATGTCTTAGTCAAGCAGCCATCCTCCTTAGCTTTTGTTGGAGAGGGCTCCTGGAGCAGGACCTTTGATGATGATCTTAGGGTCCAGGTAGGCTTATATGGATGGAGACGTTCTTTCATTTAGGGCTTTATCCAGTAAAACGAGCACCTTGAAGTGGGCCCAGGCTTCAATGGGCAACCATTGTAATTCAGAGAGGACCCATGTAATATGTTTCATACTACTCTGTTTTGCATCAGTTATAGCTTCTGGACTTTTAAGACTATTCTTACTTTACACATAACTTTAAATATGTCCATCTATCTACATTCTGTGAGATCTTATTAGTCAACTTACTCAAATTTAACTTAATCACTTGAGATCTCTCTAGGGACAAGTATTCCCAAACAGATAATAAAGTCTGAACAGATTCTGAATTGCCAGTTAACTAGCACAATATGGGATATAATATCTCCTGTTGACATCAACTCAGAGTTTGATCGGTAAATAGGATAGACAGACAAATATTCAGAACAGTGTTGGAAGTAAAGAATAGAAAATCAGTATAAAGAATCAGTTTAAATTCTAACTAATTGTGCATGAATCCATGAATATTAGGGTTATATCAAATAGCACATGCCAAGGCTTCCAAGCATAGACTGAGTATCAGTGGAAAAGAGGGCATCCTTGTCTGGTTCATCTCTCAATTGGGTGGTGAAGGGGAAGGTCCTGATTAGTTCTTGGGACTGAATATAAAAATTGAACCCATTTCTAAAATTCTTCGAGAAAACCAAAATTTCTTAATACAATGAAAATCAATATCCAATTTTTTAACTGAAAGGTTTTCTCCTCATGAAAAGAAATAATGCCAGCTGTATCTATTCTGTCCTAATTTAACGCAATCATATCAATAGCTAAAGATTATCAGTCTTTTTTTAATGAACATCTGATTGGGTTGAACTAATGTTTTAAAACTTGCTGTAGTCTATCATTCAACATTGCAATGAATATTTGAATATCAACATTAATCAATGAAATGGGTCAGTATTCAACACAATAAAGGTGATATATATTGGATTTAGGAATTACAGCATTATACACATTGTTAAGTACTGATGAAAGAGAACCTGATTCAAAGATTAAATTATACAGATGATGAAGCTCAGGAACAAAAATCTAGAAAATGTTTTATACTGCTCAATTGGAAATACATCCAGACCAGGCAATTTCCCCATTTTGATAATAGTTACTGTTTTTATAATTTGCTCAATATACAAAGACTCCCCTTATTAAAATATCTAAACAGAGAGAGTTAACATGAACAAAAGTTGTTTCCATTCCTGCTCTGCTCTAACTTCTACTGTGCAATTCTCGGGGGAGAAAAGCCAATAAATTTATGTCTTTAGGCTGTTTGCCACTATTATCATTAATCATTGAAATAATATTTTTCTATTTCAGTTGATCAAGATAAGCCAAAATGTTAGTGGTTTTTTTATTTTTGAATTTGATAATGTCCTGTTTCTAAATATTTTAATTGTCATTTTATATTTATATTGTCTTATCTGCCTTTAGGATGATTAATAGAAAGCAGGTTATAAACTATAATGAGTATATTGCTAATTCTTTTTCATTAAATTTTAGAACCTGTGTTTTTTGGGAAACTGTGTTTATTGAGACATATTTTTCCTCCCACACTCTCAGGGCAATATTTATCAGAAACTTGACTCAGAATGTAATTTAGTATTAACAGAGACATTATGTTTAAAAAACCCACTCATTAGAAAATATGGTGTAATGGTAAATATATATTCTTCAGAAAGATGTGCTAGAATTTAGCCCAAGTTAACATTGATTTTTGTTCTATACAGAAAGGATAATGGGGTGGGGACTGAAAGAATGGTTGGAAAATTATGCCATCCTTTATATTTAATGTACTATAAAAATACTTTTAACTTTAAAAGGAAATTTAAAATATCAAGATCAATAAAGTATCCATCTCCAGTATCATGTTACTCAGCATATTTGTAATGTTACTTTAGGCAAACTAAGGATATTAATAAAAATATAATCTGTCTAATGTTACGGTACTGAAGGAAAACAAGTGTGATTAACAACAGTGACCTTGATACAGAAATGCAGAAACAAGCTATCCACACGAAATATCTGCTGTAGGAAATGTAAGGGACTGCATTATTGTTACATTTGCTTTCCCTACTTCTAATTCATTAATTATGCATGCAGAAGAAATAGGTTTGTCACACTAGGATATATTCACCACCTAAGCAGTTCAAGGCAACTGGTCAATGCCAGCTGCATAGAGTTACAGTTGGATATAAGTATTCCAGCACTGTGATATCAGTGTTACATAGTGAAGCTTGAAATTTGCTTCTATAAAACTTAGTGTTAGCCACCAACCAAGGTTCTTTAAAAAGTGATTTGACAAATTCATCAAGAATAAAGCTTTCAGTAGCTTCTGGTCATAACAGCTATATATTATAGTATCTCCAGCATCAGAGTCAACATTCCTCTGAATACCAGTGGGTATGAAACAACAGATGTACAACAAGCTAAATATGAGCCAGCAATGCATTGTAGCCACAAAAAGGACAAGTATTATTTTGAGATGAATTAATAAAAGTAATACTTCCAAATCATGAGAAGTACTTGTTCGCCTGGGACTCTCTACTAGTCAGACCTCATCTAGAATACTGTGTCCAGTTCTGGGCACCAAGATTTAAGAAAGGAAAATTGGAAAGGGTTCAGAGGAGAGGGAAAAAGACCCAGGGTTTGGTAACAATGTTGTATGAGGAGATACTGAAAGAACTGTGTATGTTCAGCCTTAAGAAGACAAGAACCTCAAAGGCTGTCACAAGCAGGAAGGACAAGATCTCTTCTCACTCATACCTGAGTGTAGGATATGGAATAATCAACTCAAGCTGTGACAAACCAGATTCAGTCTAGATATCAGGAAAAGTTTCCTCACTGTCAGAGCAATACAAGAGTGAAACCAGCTGCCTAGAGAGGTGGTGGGCTCTCCCACACTAGAGACATTCAAAAAGAAACTGGACAGTCACCTGGGTGGGATGGCTTAAACTGGTGACCTGCAACAGCAGGGAGTTGAACCCAGTGGCCTTCTTGGCCCCTTCCAACATTACTATTCTATGAACCCTGGGGAGAGGTGCTTCTCATGTCCCACCTAACTACAATAAAGTGAGGAAGAGGATACCAGACTAGATGTAAGCCTTGGTCTGATTCACAGAGGAGTTATCATGTACTTATGATTGTAAGTCTGAAAGCTCCACTGTTATTCACAAGGACTCTGCATCAGGGAAAAAGAATGGAAGGCCACATAGTGCCAAGATGTGCTATTCCATGTATTGCATAGATGGAATGGAGAGTAAGAATTCATTTTTTCCTCAATCTTACAACTTCCCTAATCTGGCTATGGTTAATTTTGAAGAGTCTCATCTAGTGAAAATACAGGAGAGTGGAAAATGGGGAGGCACACATAGCCTATACAGTTCCACCTGCCCTTGATGGTATCAGTCCAGTTGAGCATAGGAAGCCTGGGAGTCTTTGAGTTTGGGGGCTTGTCAATGGTGGGGGTACAATCAAAAGGAGTACATACTTGGTAGCCCCTTTTCAGTGGGTTTTAGTATTAAGGTTTCTTTAAATTTTGAGGTGGGGGTTGTCATTTAATGCAAATGACAATAGCCAGTGATTCTCCCATTTTTTTTTTAAACAGACAAAGCCTTTTGTGTGTCAAAGAATGGCAGTGTTCACATGATTGCTATGGTGGGTTGCATGATGGTTACTCTTGAATACTTGCATGCTTTGGGTGGCTATTGTGCCATGAGAATGTGGATGGCTTGAAATGGTTAAAGAACCCTCCTATAACCTTAAATGGGCTTAAATAAGCCACAGAGGGCTATAACAGTTGTGAAAAACAGCCTAATGTGTAGATAATTAGGCTAAGCCGAGATACCAAGTACAACCCTCAAGCTCAGAAACAGCAAACTAGTGAGCATTAAAACCATGTATATGAATAAATGTCTTGGTACATTTTACCTAATATGGTTCTACTCAGTGTCAGTAGCTCTATAATATCTTCAGTAAATTTCTAACCCTGCTTCTTGAGAATTCTCCCATTATTGGAGAAGCCAGGGGTGATTTTTATACATGCAAAGCATGTACTCTTGCACTGAGCTATTGCTCTCTTGCTGAAGAGCCATATCTTTTTCCTCTGAATATTTCTACTTGTAAGTTATGAAATGTACTTTGAATTTTAATACAGGCATATTATCTAGTAGAAGTACATAAAAACTGCCATTAACAGGAATTCAAATGCCCATTTAGTGTCCAGTACAAAACCCACCCAGAACTCATAAATCATCTCATCTATAATATACTGCAAGTTGCTTTTGTTAAATACTATGCATATTTATATTTAGTTTTTATCTGTAAGAGTTTTAATCCTGCCTCTGATTACTTATATATAAGTCCCATTGATAATATTAATATTTACTGGTTTGTATGGTAAGATCATTTGAAAAATGTATATTTTATATGATTATATGATATGTAGTGTTTGTCATGTGGTATAGTTTAAAAATAAGAAAATAAGTTGAAAAATTACTAAGTTGAATGCTATCTATGAGGAAAATTTCCCCATGAGAAAGTCTTACGGGGCCTGGTAGATGTTGTAGACATGTTTCTTTTGTATATACTTTGCTGCTGTGTGTACGCCATCATAAAATACTCAGGATGCATTATGAACTTCTATGTATAAGATGTTGAACACGGTGCTCCACCAAAGCTTATTCTTCTATTTTTTTGTAAGAGTAAAAGCACATCCTTTACATGCAAGCTTTTTCTGGGTGGTTTCTTTCTCTGATTTCCTATATGTTCAATTATACAGTCACAAGGTGGCACTGCAGTATAGCACTGTTACCAAAAACATAGTCTTGCTTTAGTGCAATAGCTAAAAGAGGGCTACTTACCCTCATTGGAGAAAAAGTGTGGAAATAATTGCTGAAGAGGGAGGCTGCCTTGAAGAATGATGACATTGTGTAAAGTTCCCATAAACTACTGTGGGTTTAAAAAAGGTGGTGGGGGCTGAATAAAAGCTGACTCTAGAGAAGCTCTATATCTTTAAGTTACTGTCCCTGTTACAAAAATCTTTAAATTTCCATTTCACTTATTTTTGAAATAAGTGTTGAAAATGTCAAAATGTAAACAATAATATGATTCGATAAACAAAACAATGGGTTTGGACAAGGGACTGGACAAAGTTCAAGTCCATCTCAGCTGGCTTCTCAATAAGTCACTTAGAGCAGGGCTCTACATCTCTCCTTCATACCTCTATACTGTAAATTGGCCCTTATTCTGCAAGTACCAACCTACTAATATAGTGCAAGGTATAAGCAAGACATGTTTGCATGTACTGCCAAATCATCATGGCATGATTTCCCCATGCATTCTAATGAAACTTTGGGGCTTTCATCTTGGATATGCAAGCAGGGTTGGCACTCATAGTTTGGTATGCTGTGCAAACCCAGTATCATAGGTTGAGGTTATGATATGAGGTTAACTCTTTAACTTATTTTAGGGTTATTTGAGGATTGCTCACACCCTCAAACAACCTGCAATCCTCAGTATGCATAACATGGCAAACAGGGGAGTCTATAAATGTTATGTAGAAAGGATGGTCATGAGCACCCAGCATGGCGCAACAGCCACTACAGCAAAATTAAATCGCCATGGGTTGTGCATTGCAAACCATGTCAGTGCAAAATAAGTTGCTATTAATAGTGCTGGTGTACAAAACTATTATGGTAAAAAGAAATGAAAAAAGCAAAAGAAACATGAAAGATATGCGAGGATTTTGGAACTCCTACTTCCTCACTCCTGCTTTAAACCTCCTTTTTCCCAAAGTGGCAGAGATTCCCAAGAACAGCAGCTACAGTGTCAGCTTCTGAATGGGGAGAGAAAACTAGAGCTTTAGGATGCTGATCCAGTTAAACAAAATAATGCATTATGAGGTAATGGCAATGCATCAAGAAACATTAAGAAATGTATCACAAGTCAATGAGTGTTGAAGGATACTTCTGCTTTGGTGGCTCCATAGGGTAAAACCCTGTATATAAAAGTTGTTTGTCGCAAGGAAAGGCGGACATCTCTCTTCTGGCCCATCCAAAAGTGATATCTCCCTTACAGTGCTATCAGGTATCTCGTGGTTTGCATCTTTTATTTGATTTTTTGATTTTTGATTTATATAATCTTGCCCATTTGACTCAATATAATTTTATAAATTTATTTTCTTCAGAGTATAGATCCCTCCTTCCCATTGTCTTTTATTGTTTATTTTTGCATTTGGTTAATGCCTTCCTCTTATTGCCAACTTGGCCACAAAGAGGGGGGCTTCTCTGTACCCCCCCACCACACATCTGCTGCAACCTGCCTGGCACCAAACTAGCCATCTTTTGGTGCCAGATCAAATCAGGTTTTATATGGTAGCCTTTAAAGATCATCTACTCTCACCTGGTATCTGAGGAGATTATCTGGGTGATTCTTTTCCTTTGTAGGTTCTGCATGTTTTTTAAGCAATTTTAAATTAATTTTAAATTAATTCTAAACTTTATTTTATTATTTTAATGATATTTGCATTGTATTTTATTGTTTTATGCACTGTTGTAAACTGCCTAGACTGCTTTGGCTATGGAGTGGTATAGTAATGAATAAATAAAGCTTGCCTGTAGGTCTTGCATTGATATGTGTAATGAAGGGAAGCCATATTTCACTGAATGTTTTCTTATAATGGAAAGCCACTTTAAATCTACAGAAAGGAAGAAGAAAGCAGCTTCTGCATTTCTAGTACAATCATAGCATTGGAAAAGAATCCAGCTATAAAGTGTCTGAGAAATGCCTGACAAGCCACCACTTAATAACTCCAGTGAGGGGAAGTCTATCATCTCCAGGATCATATGTTCTACTGCCAGCCAGCTCTTAATATTGGGAAGCTTTTTCTGGTTTTCCAAAATCTTCCTTGCAATTTCTACCGAGTTCTAGCATCCAAAGTTGCAAAGAACAATCTGTTCCATCTTCAGCATAACAGAACTTCACATATTTGAAAACTGCTATCTCTTTTCCAGGCTAAACTTAACCAGCTCTTTCAGACATTTCACTATGCTCTCACATTCCTCTAGACACACCCTCCTTCTTCAAGTTTAGCTCCAGATGTGACTGATCCAGCAGTGCTAAATAGAAAATGCAATTGCAGAAGAAAAGTGTCAGAAAGAGGCCATGTTGATCACATTTGAATTTAAGAGAGAAACATTCTCTTAAATGAGGAAACGGGTAAAAAGGAGGCTGAAAATGGGAATCAAGAAACTTAAACTCCTTCAAAATGCTTGGAAATTTCCCAAAAGTGCAATAATAGATGCTTAGACAGTATTAAACCGCAGGTTTGGTGCAACCAAACTTGGAATGTTATGTTATGTTCTGGTTGCCTTACCTGAACAATGACATTATTGAGTTGGAAAAAGTACAGATAAAATGATCAGGGGGCTGGAGCAGCTCCCCTATGAGAACTGGCTATGACAACTAGGACTGTTCAGCTGAGAAAAGAGGCAAGCAAGGGGAGACATGGCAGTGGTGTTTAAAATAATGCATGATGTGGAGAAAATAGAAAGGAAGAAATTTTCTCTCCTCTCCTATAACACTTGAACCCAGGGTCATGACATGAAGGTGATTGGTGGGAGGTATAAGACAGATAAATGGGAGTACTTCTTCACACAGTGTATACTTAAACTGCAGAATTTGCTGTCATTGGAAGTGGTGGCTGCTAATCTGAATGGCTTTAAGAGGGATTGAACAGACTCATGAGGAAGCTATCAGTGGCTACTAGCCTTAGTGGCTATGTAGTACCTCTTTTACCAGAGGTGGGATGCTTGATGAGGAACCGCAGCTGGAGGAGGTCTTACACTTAACTTGCTTCAGGGGTCCTGTAGACAGCTGGTTTTCTACTGTGTATGAAGTGCAGGAGCAGAAGCACCTTTGGCCTGATCCAGCATAGCCTTTATTATGTTCTCATGTTAGTTAAAATACCACCAAGAGGTTGCCAGTATGGTTAACAATCGGTATGAAGCAAACTATCAGAGATAAGTGGACTTCTTTCAGAAAATGGAAATAAGGAAAACAAAAAGCAGTAGCTTGTACAGAGGAAATGCAAAGAGACAATATGAGACACAAAAAGTATTTTCAGGAGCTTATCACTAACACTACCAAGGCCAACAATAAAACATACTTTTGGAAACCAACAATTGGACCACTGAAATAATAATGGAATTAAAGCAGCACTAAAGGGAAATAAAGAAATTATGGAGAAGTTGAATGAATTCTCATTTACACTGCAAAAACCTCTGAGCAAACTTAGCAGTTATGGAGTAATATGAGAGGTAACTGGTTACAGAACAGAAAGCAGAGAGTAGGAATAAACAGTAAATTCTCCCACTGGAGAATTTCATCCATTATATCACATTCTCTCATCAATGCATAATAAAATAGTAAATAAACACCAAAAGATAGGGAAATTAAGTTATAAGAGGTTTTATACTGTATACCATGATGACAGAAATAGAATAAAGGTATTACAAGTAGGCAAGAATGAGCTTATGCTGAATGGAGGCTGAGAAGAGCACAAAGGGAAGATGCATAATCAAGACCCAGAAGTGGACAGCTATACTTGTACTGTGGTTTAAAAAAAATCCCATTGTTAGTATACAGAAAGGGTGCCAGCTTAAGGAAAAATAATGCAAGATAAAGTGTCAGGCAGTGTGTGCTAACTGTAATAAAATACAAATACAACCAGATTATTTTTTTATCTGATACTAGTAGAAAAAGATAAAGCAGTTTTAAAAGGAAGGAGCTCTTAGTGCAACTAAATGGGCAGCTCCAGTAAATGCCCTTAGTTACTGTAGCATGAAATGAGGAGCTAAAGCTAATCCTTTTAGCTATCCCACATGAAAATGAGATCTAAAACTAATCCTTTTACAGTAGCTATACCACATGAAATGGGGGTATTTAAGCAAATCCCCTTAATCATCATGGCAAGAATCAGGGAGCTAAAGTCAATCCCCTTAGCTATCCCACATGAAACAGAGAGCCAAGGCAATCACTTTAGCTATGCTGGAGTTAAAAAGGAACTCCATCAACCCTTTAAACTATTATGACTTGAAATGGATACTAACATATTCCTCAACATAGGAAGACCCTAATTATGGAAGTAATCATGCCTACTGGTGCAAAAAGAAAAATGGTTTGTCCTAATAAATTATATTATTATCACTCTCCTTTTTACTCTTTGTTTTGACAATATAAATCACAATAAGACCATATTGTGCAAAACAAAACAAAATTCTAAAAGGCATTAAAAACAGACCAAAACATGGAGGAGTTTCAGTTATTTGCTAGATTTCTATACTAGCCAACAACTGGAGCTATCTATGGATGGATAAATAAAACTAGGAATGTGCTGTTAGGTTATGATTAGATGACAAATTATTGTCTATTATTGGAAATCTTGGACATAGTTTCCTATACAGAAAATATATTCATATCGCAGGCCTGGTATTCAATATATGTATCGATTGTTAATTTAAAAGTTTTGGAGGTGCAGGGAATGATTATCAGATTTGCAGATGACACAAAAGTTGGTGGAATGGCTAATACCTTGGGAGACAGGTATTGAAATCAAAGTGATCTTGATGGGTTGAGACACTGGACTGGAAAACCAAAACCAAAACCAAAACATGATAGGAACAACTCTAAGTTCTACATCTAGGAAAATACACCAAATGCATTATTACAAGATGGAGGATACTTGGGCTCAATACTAAAAGTGAGAAGGATCTTGAAATTGCTGTAGATCATAAGCTGAATATGAGTCAACAATGTGTTGTGGCTGCAAAAAAGGAAAAAGCTATTGTAGGCTGCATTAATAGACATATCACTTCCAAATCATGCAGAGTACTAGTTTCTCTGTGCTCAGCACTACTTAGACCTCATCTGGAGTTCCGTGTCCAGTTCTGGGCACCACAGTTTAAAAGAGATGCAGGAACTGGAAACAAAGCCCTGTGAGAAGATATTGAAAGAATTTGGCATGCTTAGCCTTGAGAAGGCAAAGGAGAGATATGATAGCACTCTTCAAGTACTTGAACGATTGTCACACAAAGGAAGGCCAGGATCTTTTCTCAATCATTCCAGAGTGCAAGGCACAGAGTAATAGGCTCAAGTTACAAGATTCCATATCTCAGCTGAACCTCAAGAGAAATGTCCTGACTTTTAGAACAAAAATTGAACCAATTACTTTGATAGGTTGTAAGCTCTCTCACACAGAAGCCATTCAAGATACAGTTGGATATCCATCTGTCAAAGATGCTTTAACATGGAATTCTCAATTGAGCACCAATCCAATGGCCTCCCTGCCCCTTCCCTTTCTGGTTTCTATGATTCGATAATTGTTCAAGATACCTTGCAGGTCTAAGTGCACAGGCACAATGAATTGAGAGAGAGTGAGGAGCCAGGGTTCCTTGAATTAATTAAAAACCTGTAAACCACCCTTTGTTGCTTGCTTCATCTTGTTTCTGTTCTCATTTGTGACTTGCTTTTCTTTTTATTTGAACTAGAAATATATGTGTTCTTCAAAATTCTGAAATTTTGTTTTTGATTTAAGAAATAGTATTCACATTCAAGTTTGTGATCCAGGTACATTCAAATAATTTGTAAACTGAAACAAAATCTACATTCCTAATATGAAATATCTGGACAAAATACCTAGTAGGATGGTTTGACAAACTAGTGAGTCAACCATTTTCAGCTTCTCCAAGGAGTAGTAATTTCTTCAGATCTGCTCATCCCTCAACTGATTGATGCCAGTTCAGCTGTGAAATGGCAGTCATACCTGATGGTGCATTTTAATCTGGCAGTAGTTTATAAACCCAACTTTATGCCCTTAGCATAGTCAGATCTGCAAAATGCATGCTGATTTACATCACTTTTATCCTTTAAAAACAGCAGAAAGAATATACAACTATCTCAAAATGTGAATTTGATATACATTATTGAGTGGTACATTTTATGATTGGGTAAGATCCCAAGAGGATAGTATACCTGGCTGACATAATTTGTTTTAATACATATAGGGTCAATTATACAAGTTCCAAAGCGTTCCTCAGGCCATCAGATTGAAGAATAGTAGTAGCATGTCTGATTATTACATGGATAGCATTGCTATAGGACAGATATCAGACCAAGAGATCCTTCTACTCAAGAATGATCTGATAGTTCAAAGAAATTCTTGATGATTTACAAAAAAAATCATATACAGATTATGAATGCAATAAAAATACCCAAGTGGCATTTTTATATGAAACAGTGTGAAGGAAACAATTTTCATCACTTTTCTTTGGTTCAGGGAATGCTGCTATGACACATAAACAGAATTTGAGGGGCAATAGGATTTTTCCCAGTTTGGCAATCACACTCTTTTCTCAGTTCTGGGAATAGGAGCTCTGATACTCCTTTCCTTGCTTCCTCACAGCTATCGTAAAAATGACTGTATGAGCTATCCCCAGGGTAGGGAGAACAATCTTGGAGAGAGGCATATGTGGTTGTTTTGAGAGGAGGGGAGGAGAGTGGCACAGCCAAGAGATCAGGTATCCTAAAGCCATTCCTGACTCCTTTGCTCACTCTCCAAGATGCTCCAACTAGGTGACTGAAAAAGCCTGCCTAGCATTAATGCCAAGCAGTAGGATGGAGAGGTGATGGTTGTTCCCACCACTCCTGCCACTCTGCACTGTATTCCTGTAAACCTCCAACATTGTGGGATTAAGGTTATCCCCAAAAGATGGTGTCCTTAGTCATTTCTGGAAGGCAGTCCAATGCCTTACACTGTAAGAGCATTCTTTATTATTATTTATTTATTTTAAAACATTTTTTATACCATCCATTGTGGAACATGGCTCAGGACGGCTTACAAAGGTTAAAATAGTAATATAATAATACAATAAAACAACAATTAAAACATTAAGTAATAAGCACAGCGTAACAACCACTTTCAAAAACTAAAGAAAAGGAGGGAAGGAAGGAAGAAAAGAAGGAAAATAAGAAAGAAAAGAAAGAAAATGCGACTGTGATCAGATCTTAAAACATCCAAAATCCTTTATAATTAAAATGGTGGCTAAATAAAAAGGTCTTTACCTGGCACCGGAAAGAATTGAGTCTTTACCAACATTGTGGAAAAATAGCGAAGTGCTTGAACATTTCTTAGGATAACAATTTTGTCCAAGGACTGATCTATAGAATTGTTATATAAGATTAAAATTGTAAGAAAATCATAAATGGCTATCCATATAAAAGTGAAGAAAATAAAAGTTGTAACATAAATTGGAGCTTTATATTCAAGCTGATAAGATTCCTGTATCTTTAAAACTCATACAGTAGAAAACAACTTTGACACATGTGGCTTCCCTGTATCACCTTTCTGCAACTAATTGGATATATATATCTTGTGGCTTTTGCCTTCTATGTAACTTAGGTTCAATTGAGAATCATACCCAGCTGTGGTACACCCTGAGAGGGAGCCTTCAAGGGATCAGACAAACCATGATTTAGAGATACTTGTTTGCTTTCACTTTCCATTTCTCTACCTCTCCCATTGCTATAGTGCAGGGCTCTCCAGAAGTGGCTAACACAGGCTATAACCATGGTCTGGCAATTTAGCCATTTTGCCAAGCTTTCTTAACCATTCCCCTGGTGTGATAACTGTACTGTGTCAAAGTTACAGGAATATATTCAAAAGCAAGACCTTGGTATTCCTTTTTTCAAAAAGTGCAACCTAAGTATCTGCTATTAAAATACAAAAAGTTTTTTTTTAATGATTATTTTCTTAAACAATTTTCTCCCTATGGCAATATGAGTAAATGTGATGGCGAGTTTTTTAAAAAATTACAGATATGCATATTCATTATATACCTATTGTCTCTTGGAACTTCATGCAAGGTCAATGGAAATTAATTCTTTAAACCATTTTGAAAGTTAACAGAATAATATTACAATACTGGAAGGACAAATAACCACCTTGGATAACATAATTGGTTGAGGAGTAGATGAAGCTGTCAATTGTTGGTTTTAGGGCATAATTTACAAATGGATAAATGCATGGATATCTGGATTGCCTTAGCTGAAGTCTATGCATAACAATCCATAAGAATAGCATATTTTGGTCTACATAAAATATAGGGGTACCTAATATACCTGTATAAATTGTAATGTATAAACTCAGTTTTCATGTAAGAAAACTTATTTATTTCTGTTTTTTATTTCTGAAACTCATAATTTTTAAATGGTTTCTATTATACGATTGGTGAGAGACTGATAAGTGTCAACAACAAGATAAAACTGAAATAAATCTTTAAGAAATCTTTATAAATATGGAAACATCATAGCATGATTTTCATTTATAAACAGCAAAGCAAAACCCACACAAGCTAGCATACTTGAAGCAAGACTTTGCAGTTCTTAACGTAGTTTACTACTTCATTTCAAACAAATTAATTCCCATTGTATGCCAGTATTGCAAACAGCTGCATATCACTCAGTTCTGAACTGCTGAATACCAGTAGCAGGGAATTACATCCAGTAAAGTTACAGACTAAGGGTTATTTGCTGGAATTTTCAAAGGAGTTATTTACAGTGACAGGGTTCATTCAGAGTGCAGAGCTAATTAACAGCTCTGACCATATTTGAGAATTTTGGGTACAAACAGAATTCACAAAGGAGGAATGTTACCTAGCATCTGAGTGTTTTGTAGGTTAAAAGTGGTAGTAGTAAGTAAACAGTAATTGTAACTTCATTCTATTAAATGCCTAGTTTGATTTCCCAGATGTTTTATCCAGAAGACTATCTTTTAGGACTCAATACAGTTTAGAAAGCCCTTTAACCTGACAGCAGAAGGAGCTGCATTAAGCAGACTAATTCTAACACAAGAGAGGCAACTTTTTTAGAGCAAAGGACTGCAGTTATTCAGGCATTCACTGCTACCTAATTGATAGGCTGTTGATCAGAAACCTAAGATAAACTGCTCAGCACAAACAATTCTAATATAACCACTGATTTACTGGACAAATTATGGTTTTCTTCTGCCTCTGTTTTTGGTTTGTAAATGGAAAAACTAGTGATTTATCTGTGAAGATGGATGAAATAATGAAAATAATAGATATCTGCATTTATTTTTCTACACTACTTTTTGATGGCTCTCAGTCTATCATGTTAAATAAAATAGTGTGGTAGTAACTTTGATGTCTTTAAGGTGCCAGAGTCCTGGCTGAAAGGAGGGTTTGAATCTTTTTATAAGTAATAGAATCTCTGATTACAAGTGCTTGAACTTTGCCCTGGTATCGCTGTATCTGTGGAAACCTGGCAATCTCTGAAAGATTTCTGAGGTAGTGACATGCAACTACTTGACTTGATAGTTGCAAAAAAAGTGATGCTGAATAAAATTACTGTCAGTGGTATTTTCTTGGCCTTTAAAAGTATTTCAGAGCATATACAGAAATACCTGCAATGCATCACAAATTTCCACAAACAGACCTTATGTTCAGTATGCAAGCTCATTTCCCATCTTTTCCAAGGTTTGAAATATTCAGGTAGACTTTTTATTCTTTATACTGCCTGTTGCATATGAATATAAACTCAGCAACTATCCTTTCCTGACTGGATGGATATTAAAAATCAATTTATGCAAAGCTATGTTTTTCCATGAATGAAGTATTTCAGGTTTTATAGGCCTAAAATGGCACATCCAAGGGATGGGTGGGCATATCCTATATATGTGAAATACACAAGTTTCCCCCTACAATCTGTAACGTGTATACAGTCCTGGAGTCTGAAACACGGATGGGCTAGAATAGAAGTAGTTTATTCACAAGTGGTTATTAATGAGTTAGGATGGTTGTGTCTACTCACAATTATAATTTGTATTATGTGATATTAGAATGTGTGCTTCTTTTCCATGACATATATGTGCAAGCTATAGTCAAATTGGGTTTATTGTTCTTTTCCATAAAGAACGTGCACAAATACTTCCATCAAACCAGAATGAAGTATGAAGAATAGAAATAAAATTCACTTGCACATCTTCCCATTCCACGTTGTAAATGTCCCTCTGTCACAGGTATAATAGGCATATTTCAGGACTTTCAGAAGTAGACTTAGGCAAAAATGTTGACATTACTAGGGCTTAACTGATACAATTCAATATAGTTTGTATCATAACATCATGAAGTGTCAGTCAACAATTGCCTGGTAATACCTGAATATTTATTAATACTTTACTTATTTGGACCCAGACTGCTAATCAGGCCTCAGTCAAACTGACTTCCTCAGATGGGGAGAGGCCAATCAATTCCAATACTTAAGACTCAAATTCACAGCTATATTAAAAGATTCCTCTTCCTAAATCCTCAAACCTAGACCAAAGCTACAATTAAAATCCTTCCAGATCCTTTCTTTGTACTCTGTGCAATTTTCACACGCACTCATAGTCATATGTCTGTTCATCTGTCCATCCATCCTAATTTGTTAAGCACTTGCATCAGCAGATGCTGCTAAAAATCTGGTTGCCTCTTGTGCTAGATTTTAATTTCTCACTTTTAAACTGACATTGACGGCAAATGCCTTAAATGCTATTAACAAAGAAAAACTTTCTCTTGATGATGTATCACAACTTTTCTTGAACATAGTATTTATTAATCCTGGTATCAGGTTTGACTTCTGATGTGAATAATTTTGTTTTGCTGTTGCAAACAATTGTCTGCAATGTGTAATGTCTGCTGGATGCACAATATATATAAAAATTGAAATAAACTAGGCTTAGAAACAAAGTGAGTCAGAAGGGGCTTCCCAGGGCATCTAGTGTGACCCCTGGCTCCAGTCAGCTTCACTCATGACATGCCTACCATGTGCATGTCCGGCCTATCCTCACAGATGGGGCTTCAAACCACCTCCTGTGGAAGCCCATTCCATACTCTTGGGGTCCTAGCTGTCAGGAAGTACTTCTTGGCATCCAAAGAGAACCATGGTTCCCTGAGCTTGGCTCCAGTGGAATGCATCCTGCCCTCCTCCACAGGGGAAAACAAGTCTCTACCCACCTCCATGTGACACCCCCTCATGTGCCTGTATGCTGCCAACAGATCCCCTCAGAGTCTCCTCCAGGCTGAAAAGACCAAGTTCCCTCAGTCTCGCCTCATACGGCTTCCCCTGCAATCTGGCCACTATCCTTGTGGCCCTACGCTGCATCAGTTCCAACCTAGCTATATCCTTGCTGTAATGTGGAGCCCAGAACTGAACACAATAACCCAGTTGTGGCACACCAGAGTTGTATAGAGTGGTAGTTATACATCTCTCAATCTAGAAGACACACTTCTGGCTATGCAACCAAGGGTGGCATTCACCCTCTTGACTGCCGTGTCACACTGCTGACTCACATTTAGCCTGCAGTTGACCACTATCCAGAGATCACTTTCACAAGTGCTGCTCTCCAGCCACTTGTCCCCTAACCTGTACTTATGTCACCCATTCTTATGCCCCAAGTGCACCTTGCATTGAATGCCATCCTGTTGTCTCCTGCCCACTACCATAGTCTGTCCAGATCCTTCTGAATCTGGAGTACCTGCTCCTTAGTTGTGACCACTGCCTCCCATTGTAGGGCAGACTGTTCACCCCTTCTTCCAGGTTATTGTTGAAAAGATTGAACAGGATCGGTCCCAGGACAGAGCCCTGGGGGACCCTGCACATCACTGGCCACCATTCCAATGATTCCCCACTAATAGTTACCCTCTGCTTTCGGTCCATCAACCATGCCGTAATCCATCGGACAGTGCATTGGTCTATCCCAAAACCCCTCAATTTCTCAACCAGGATTTCATAGGACACTTGGTCAAAGACCTTGCTGAAATCCAGGTAAACCACATCCACTGCATCTCCTCCATCTAGCCACCTCAAAACATTGTCATGGAATTTCACAAGGTTTGTCTGGAAGGACTTGTTTTTGTGGAAGCCATGTTGCTTGGCCACGAACCTCCCTTCCCTATCTAGGGTTACTAGATCTCTCACTATTATGAGCCTTGCCATTGTCTTTCCTACAGTGGACATAATGCTAACAGGTCTGTAATTCCCCATGTCCTTTCTACTACCCTTTCTGAAAATTGGTACCACTGATGCCACCCTTCCAGTCCTCTGGAACCTCACCCATTCTCCACGAGGCCTCAAAAATGGAGGTCAATGGGTATGAGAGACCCTGCCAACTCCCGAAGTACTCTCAGGTGTAACCTGTCAGTCACCTTTGTAACATCCAGTGCCCTGAGGAGTCCTTGAATTCTAGCGGGGTGACTATAATCTGTGCCCCTAAATCCCTGGCCTCATTCAGTCCAATATGTAGATCTCCCCTGTCCTGCTTTGGAGAAAACACTGGGGTAAAGTAGCATCTGTGCCTGTTCCCTCACATCAGTCATTGAATCCCCTTCATCCTTATTAAGCAGTCCCACTGCCTGTCTCCCCTTCCTCTTGCTATTTAGATATGGATAGATGCAGTATTTCTTGCTCCTGATGTTCTTTGCAAGTTTCACCTCATAATCAGCTGCAGTGGTCCCCTGGCCACATCTGTTCCCAGGCTGGGAGTCCTGGACAGGTCAGTTCCCCAAGTCCTCATGAGCCCCAGCTTCTCCAAGTGGAGAAAACCTGTTTCCCGGCTCCAGGTCAGAACCAGGAGATGGAGGAGGCCATGCTTCCTGTGGGTGACATGCCTCCATGTCTCCCCAGCCTCTTCCTCAACCTTCTGTCTAGAGGGGGCTGCTCCTAGGGGGGCCTGGAGAGCTCTCTCAGTCCTCAGACACCTCACCTCCTCCTCTAGGAGGGACACCAGTATCCCTGTCTCTCCTGAGGGAGAAAAGCAAACATGTCACAAGTGTTGCAACGGACAGCAACACCTGTGATTCCTGCCAAGGCCATCTCCTGCCCTGACATTTGGTACCCCTTGCAGGCCCTACCTTCTTCCCCTGCCTTGTTTGTCCTATACTACCCTTCCCTGACTTTACTTGCCCAGTTCTCCCAGACAAAACACACAAACAAAAAAATTAAAGATGCCCCAGGGGAAGACAGTCCCTGGGCAGCCAGGGCTGCAGCTAAGGGAAACAGACAAGGTTCCCATGCCTCTGCTTCCACCTGGGCCTCTCTGGCCCTGCTTCCCTTCTTCTCTGCTGCTCCTCCCCCAACCCCTGGTTTTCTGCCTAGCTCCTACCTTGCCTTTTCCTGGCCACCCTCTGCACACTCTCCCAGCCTCTGCTGCTCGACTGCTTTGGCAAGAGCCTTAATGGACATCAGGGTTGCATTTCCAAGAATGGATATCAACAGCACAGCATTTTTTCTCCAGTAGGCTGCAATTCCAATCTGCAGCTATTTCAATCACTCCTGATTGACAGTGTACAACTACAGCTGGATTGGGGTCTACAGTATCCAAGCCTAATGCATAGGATAAACAGTAAGCACAACTTGAGCCTATGACTGACATTATCCAGGCAAGTCATTAAGATTCCTGTTGGAATAGTTTGGCAGCATACAAATACAAAAATAAATAAGAACCAACTAATATAGAGATCTTCATGCAGCCATATATACAGAGCATTCTGTTTGCATGTGTAAAATATCAGTATACTTGTGTTGAATGATCTCTGTAATTTACACAAGTTTTTGCAACTGCTGCTTTGGGGAAGGGTGTCCATGACATTGCAGACATTGCTTAGAGTAGCAAAAATATTCCAGATACTTCAGGAATATCCAAGAGTATGAAAAAGCAATTAGAATACTCAGTGGAAATAAAGAGGCAGATTTTGCTTAGGCTTAACTAATAGCAATGCATCTTAAAGCATATGGTTCCAGAAGAAAACAGCTCATTTGGTTGGGATGATCAGAGTGCTATGCCCAGACTGACAAAAATAGGGGTATTAATAAAGCAAGATTGCTGATGATTAGGAGGTTGAAAGGTAAAAGAAGTCTAGAGATGTAGTAATTGTAGGCAAAGGTGCAAAGGGGGCAGGAGATATGAGGAAAGGATGACTTTTCAAATGTGTCTGTTGTTCAAACGGAGAGTAGACAGGCAGACATTCTATTAAGAATGAAATACTATATAGTGAAGACACTGAGGAGTTAAAGGAAGAAAAAAGGGTGATGAGATAAGAATCATGCTTCACAAATTCAATTGGTTTGAATTAGTTTTGAAATTGGACTGAATTAGTTTTTTAAAAAAATTAAGCTACAAATTGTGATGGAAATAAAACATGAAAAATTACTTTTAAATATAATTTTGTACTTTCTTTTAACAGGTAAACAAATAGGTGAAAATTAGCTGCTCATTTGTCTTAATTGATGCAAACTTTTTAAAGATACTTGCAACATTTTAACTTAGTTAACATATCAGATTGTGCATTATAACCTTGCTGTCACCAACATACAATTAATATGCAAATCTGATTTAATTCAGAAATCCTAACTTAATTGCTTAACTTTCTTTCATTGTTGTAAGGGACAGAGATGGATCATTGTGCAGTTTTTAAAACAAATGCAAAGATTCACTTTTTCTTTGTATTTTACAAGGGTTCTAGATTAGTTACTTTCATTGTACTCATACAACTATTCTATGATCTGGTTAGCAGCTTGATTAAACAGAAATCTGAATTTGGGTTTCCTACATCCAAACTATGCTTTCAGTTAATTGCTTCATCATAGTTTGTAAATTGAGTAAACAAAGAATACAATGCTAAATGACCCCATCTTTAATTATGCTTTCAAGCAGATTGACCAGAACAGATATTAAGCTAAGTGTCTTGTAATTTTCCAGATTCTCCCCTGGATCCCTAAAAAATGGTGTTACACTGTCCATCGTCCAATCCTTTGGCATAAGGGCTGATTTGAGGGACATTAAGTATTTTGCCAGCAATTTTGCTTCTTTAAGAACTCTATAGTGGATATTGTTGGGATCAGACAATCTGCTATCATTCAGGTTATTTATAAGGTTGAGAACTTCCTCCTTCTATCTGCCTTAATTCTTCAGGCTACCTTCCAGAATACATAAATTCAGAGACAGGTATGTACTTTGCATCCTCCTGTGAAGTCTGAAGAAAATAATTCAGCTTCTCTTCAATCTCCTCCCCGCACCCCCAGTACTTTTTTAATTCCATGGTTGTTCAGTGGTCCAACTGCTTCTCTCACTGCTTCCTACTTTGGATATATGAAAATAATTCCTTATTATTAGTCTTGATGTTATTAGTGATATGCTGCTTGAACTGCATCTTTGCTTCTCTGCTTGCTTGCTTCATTTGTGCAATGTTGTGGTCATTTCTATTTTCTTCATTTGGACAAGACTTCCATCTCTTGAAGGAAGACATTTTCTTCCCAATGACTTCCTTGACTGGAAATCATTAACCAGTGATTTCTTGGACTTTTTGCTGCTTTTCCTCAGTTTCAGTAGGCATATTTACTATAGTCTTCACTATAATATTTTTGAATAATCTCCAAGTGCTATGGAATGAATTTTTCTTCTTGGTTCCCTTTTCTCAGCTACTGCTTTACTAGTTCCCTTACCCTTGGGAAATTTCCTCTTCTGAAGTACAAAAGCAAATATGTTTGATCTCATAGGCAGTCTTTCACCTGTGTATTGAATCTGATGCCAGCATGGTCACCTTTACCTAAAGCAGGGGTCTCAAACTTGTGGCTCGTGGGCCAATTGCCCGGATGGGCAGGACATGGGGGAGGGGCCCTGCAGCCTTCAAAGCGCTGGTGGCGCCCGGGCCAGCCTCCGGGAGTGACGTGGGATGAGCGGCCCACCACCACCGCGGTGGTGGAATACTTGATGCGGCCCAGCCTCACCCAGACTGCCCCCAGGTAAATTGAGTTTGAGACCCCTGACCTAAAGGCTCAATAACATTTACATCCTGTACTGTGTCCTGATCAACTCTTTGTTGATGCTGTTAGTCGTGAAGTCATGTCCAACCCATTGCAACCCCATGGACAACATTCCTCCAGGCCTTCCTGTCCTCCACCATCCCCCTGAGTCCACTTAAGCTCACAGTGAATGCTTCAGTGACTCCATAAAGCCAACGCATTCTCAGCCATCCCCTTCTTCTTTCGCAGTCAATTGTTCCCAGCATTAGGCTCTTCTCCAGGGAGTCCTTCCTTCTCATTAGCTGGTCAAAATATTTGAGTTTCATCTTCAGTATCTGGCCTTCTAAAGAGCAGTCAGGGTTGATCTCCTCTAGGACTGACTGGTTTGATCTCCTTGCAGTCCAAGGGACTCGCAGGAGTCTCCTCCAGCACCACAATTCAAAGGCCTCAATTCTTCAGTGCTCAGGCTTCCTTATGGTCCAACTTTCACAGTCATACATTGCAACTGGGAAACCATAGCCTTGACTATACGCACCTTTGTCGGCAGGGTGATGTCTCTGCTTTTTAGTATGCTGTCTAGATTTGCCATAGCTTTCCTCCCAAGGAGCAAGCATCTTTTAATTTCTTGGCTGCAGTCTCCATCTGCAGTGATCTTGGAGATCAACTCTACCTATGATTAAATCAAGGATTGCCTCCCCTCTGATTTGTCCCATAGCTACCTGCACAAGGGCTCAGTTGTTTAGAACACTGAGAAATCAGATTCTGTCAAATCTGGAATATACATTTACCCACTGTGGGTAGTTGAAGTCACCCATTATTACAGTACTGCCTTTGCTGGAAGCCTCCATGATCTCATCCCCCCACCCCAACATTCTAGTCTGAAGAATGATAGCATATTCCCATGACTAAGTTAGTTTTGGAGCCAGGTATTTTCATATATAGTGGCTTTATGGAGCAATCTTCTCCCTATAGGTATTTGAGTCTGTTAAATTCAATGCCTTTGATATAGAATGCAACTCCTCATCTGTTTCCCGATTCCCTGTCTTTTCTATGAAGTTTGTATCCAGGAATGACTGTATCCCATTGGTTATTTCTGCTCCATCAGGTTTTGATGATGCCCACCATATCTAGCTTCTCTCTTTTTGTCATGCACTTCAAAATCTCCAGTTTTGCTCTAAGGCCTCTGGCATGTGCATAAGTATGCCTAAGCACCTTGACCCCCTCCATTTCCTTGCAAACAGTGGCTCAAAGCAAAATGAAACTGGACAAGTCACACACATGTGCTACTCATCTGTTTTTATTATACCTATTCTGGGCCAGTTAAATTTGCTGCCTATTTTATCAACTCAGTTTCAGGTGCTGGTAGTGGTTCTGTACTGTTTATCACCTTAAAGTCTAAGTTATTTGAAGGACCACTTGTACTTATACTAGTCTGAGAAAAGAAAGGGGGAGCACATCTTGCAATTTAATATGGGTTTCAGCTGGAATGACCCCTGCAATGGAAGTTGGACAAACTCAGCAAGTTTTAAAGATTCACACAAGCCTGCATACAGCTTTCCTTCAGGTGCAATCCTATGGCTGCTAGATACTTTTAAAATCACCATAGGAAAATTCACAACCCCAGCTCTCATATCAGAAAACTACTCTGTTGGTGTCCTCCCACTATCCTTATAGCAACAGTGTTCTTTCTATATTGATTGCTGTACAGCTCTGGATCCACAATTAGGCAGTGGGCAGGAAGAGGAAAAGCAAGGCTCTGCTTGGAAACAGTGTTTCTTGGTGGGCATCAGCCTATTCTTTTAATAAGCAGGGGTTAAGACACTTGGTCAAAATAAGCTGCCTAAATGTTATGCAGGACAGGAGATGCAGAGGCAATATTCACTTTCACACTTTTTCAGCCCTGCATTGAATACCAGTAATCCTCTAAGTTCAAAGGGTTATGGGCAGCCACATTGGATGGTACTGTTGTTCTCTAAATTAATGTACTAGCATATGCATACTTTGAAACCTAGAACATAGAAACAGAACTAGTCAGAAGGGGCCTCCTAGGCCATCTAGTCTGAACCCTGGCTCTAGCTGGTTCCACTCACGACATGCCTACCATGTGCATATCTGACGTATCCTTGAACACCCTCACCAATGGGGCTTCAACCACCTCCTGTGGAAGCCCATTCCATACCCTCGGAGTCCTAACTGTCAGGAAGTACTTCCTGGCATCCAAATTGAACCTTTGTTCCATGAGCTTTGCTCCTTTGGAACGTGTCCTGTCCTCCTCTGCAGGGGAGAACAGGTCTCTACCCACCTCTGTGTGACACCCCCTCATGTGCCTATATGTTGCCAACAGATCCCCTCGGAGTCTCCTCTTCTCCTGGCTGAAGAGATCCAGTTCCCTCAGTCTCGCCTCATACAGCTTTCCCTGCAATCCAGCCACCATCCTTGTGGCCCTATGCTGCACTGACTCTAACCTGGCTATATCCTTCCTGTTATGAGGGGCCCAGAACTGAACACATTACTCCAGTTGTGGGCACACCAGAGTTGTATAGAGTGGTAGTAATACCTCTCTCAATCTAGAAGCCACGCTTAAGCTCGTTTATTCCAAAATTCCATAAGAATGCCCTCAAAACATATTTCTGGTATCATTGAAAGATGCTCATTAAAAGATGTTTAGGACTGCAAGGTGAAGCTGGAGCACTAAGACATTTGAACCTTATGAATGATCAGCTTTCAAAGAGATTGTCATGAATACACTCAGACAAGTTGATACAACATTGACAACAACAGGGTCAGTGTTTGTTATTTGGGAAGTACTAATATCATTTAATATACTTCCACAAATAAGTTTACTGCTGTTAAACTTGAACATAAAATAATTTAAAATAAATATTGAAGTTGCTTAGACTGTTGTGAAAAAATGGCCTGTATGTAACTGTTATTCTGTACACCTAAGGAATTCTGGAGAGATACCACAAGCAGCAGAAAAACTGGACGTTGACCAGCTCAAGACAGTTGCCTGCTTGTGTGCAGAAATAAGTAAATCTACTTTCCTACAGACTGTCCAGAAGTGACCTGCAAAGTAGGTGCAGTATTTGTGTACCAGCCCAAGATTTTTCCTGCTTTATTTTTTACGACTAAGAAAAACACAATAAATAACAATTATAACTAAACATCACCGATCAAACAGCACATCAACATCAGTGCTCTCTCCACCAGGACCAACAACCCTAATTACTTAATGTAAGATCATTTATTTATTCAGGTTGCCCCACTTCCCTTCCAGAACTGCATTGACTCTTGTGGTGGTTAAAACATATTCAATAAAAGGTTTCTAAATATCACTTGTGTTATTAAATGGAAAAAGGGTTTGACAAGTTAACTTATCATCAATAGCTATATTCCAGATTTCTTTATACCAGTCAACTATATAATATTCACCCTTTTTTCCGATTTCTTGCTACTATTAATCTTACTGCTGTTAATAAATGTAACATCAATTTCAGCCCAAGATTAATATGGTGTAAATGTTAATGGTGCTGAATTTGCATTCATTGCAGGTACGCCATCATATTTTTGGAAGAAAAGGTGAGAGTGCTAGAGTGGAGGATGTCCACTTCCAAGGAATAAGCAAAAGTGAAGAGTACTTGAACAGAATTGTGAAACTGCAAGAACAACAAGAAGCTCCAGAGATGGAATAGCAACAGCTGGTTGAAGCTGATGTGGATAATGTTTAGTAGAGGAAAGTCAATTTAGAAGAAGCGTTCTGGAGAAGGGTAACATCCTGTACCAGTGAAACCACTAGCACTATGTAACCATTTTCAGTCACTAGAGGCTGAGACTGAACAACAACCCACAAAGGAAGAATTACAACAAGGAGCAAGAGGCACAAAGTCAGTTGACCAAGAAGAAGAGAACAGTCATTGTGAGAATCTCCTTGTTGCAGAAGATTGAAATGCAAGTGTGTTGAGATGACCTATGGACTCACCAGGTATGCTATCTTCTGAGAACTCAGATTCACAGAAAATTTCCCAAAACTTATTACATACATTGACATACTTATTACATACATTGGAGGAGGGCCTTCTCTGCGTTGGCGCCCCGACTATGGAATGCGCTCCCTAGAGAGGTGTGCCTGGCGCCTTCATTATATGTTTTTCAGTGCCAGGTCAAGACCTTTTTATTTGGCCAGTATTTTAACATATAGTAATTTTAATTGTGTAAGACTTATTTAATTTATTTTAAATAATGCTCAGTGTGGAATAGTTAACTTATTTTATTGAAGATTGAAATAATGTTGTAAGTCGTCCAGAGATGACAGTAATGGATGGCCTACAATTTTTAATAAATAAATAAATAAATGAATGAATACCTTTCTTCTGATCCATGTGGGAACAAAGAAATTACATTAGATTTTGAAAGTCTGGGAAAGAAACAAGGACTTCGGGGCTCAGTTTTCTCATCTATCCTCTCAGTTCTTGGAGTCCCCCGCTTTTTTTTTTCCAATTCTCTTAGTGAGCACATGGCTAAGAAGGTGGTACTGACATGAGAGAATCTGATTCTGAGACCCAGTTGTGCTACCTGGGAGATGGACTGTTGTCAAGGAATGGACTGCATTTCACAAGAGCTGAAAAGAATGTGTTCAGCACAGCATGAGGAATTTAATCAGGAGGGCTTTCAATCAAGTCCTACTGGGGAAGGAGACATGAACTTTGAAGCAACATTGAATGAGGGCTTATCCTCAATAACAGAGAGAAGCATTCTAGAAGCACCCACAAATACTCTTCACAATAATGTAGGAAAGAACCTAGGCTATAAATCATGTAATTTGGTGTGTCTATACACTAATGCCTAGGGTATGGCAAACAAACTTGAACTCTTGACAATATGCCCCTTGAAATTCTGATCAGAAAACTAACTAAAAGTGATTAGATGGATCAACTATCAGGTGCATCCATAGCTGGCTACAGAACTGGACTCAGAGTGCGCCTTAATGGTGCTTTCTCATACTGGGAAGATGGAACAAACTGTATACCACAAGGCTGAGTTCTTCAAACTGTGCCCTTCAACATTTTTTATTAATTATTTGGATGAGAAGGGGCAGAGAATGCTAATCAAACCTGCAGACAGTACAATAATGAGTGGAATAGCTAATAACTTGAAAGACAGATACAAAAAAATGATCTTGATAAGCTGTAACACTGTGCTGAAAGCAACAGAATGGAATTCATTAGAAACAAATGCCAAATTCTAAACCCAGGAAGAGAGAATCAAATGCACAGTTACAAAATGGGGGGTACTTGGCTCAACAATACACAAAAGCAAGAAGAATCTTAGAATTATTGTAGATCACAAGCTGAAATATGAACCAACAATGTGATGTAACTTTGAACAAGAAAATGATATTTAGGGCTGCATTAAGAATACCTTCCAAATGACATGAAGTTCCCCTCCATTTGACTCTAGATAGGCACCATCTTGAGTACTGCATTCAGTTCTGGGCACCACAGATTAAGAAAGATGAAGACAAGCTAGAAAGGGTTCGGAGGAGAGTGACAGGGATGATAAGTGGTCTAGAAACAAAGCCCTGTGAGGAGAGATTGAACAAACTGGGCATGTTTAGCCTAGAAAACAGATGACTGAAGGGAGATATGACAGCACTTTTCAAATACTTGAAAGGGTGTCATACCGGAGATGGCCAGGATCTCTTCTCTATCATCCCAGAATGTAGTACACAGAATCCTGCGTTTATGTTACAGGAAGCCACATTCCAGCTGAATGTCAGGAGGGAATTCCTCACTGTTAGAGCAGTACATCAGTGGAACTGATTACCTTGGGAGGTCATGGGCTCTTCCACAGGGGGCATTCAAGAGACTGCTGGACAGCCATTTATCAAAGAGGCTTTAATTGGGGTCCTGCATTGATCAGACAGTTGGACTTGTTGACCTTTTAGGCCTCTCCCAGTTGTTCAGTTCTATGATTTTTAATATATGAAGGCAAATACAACTTGATATTATTGAATCTTGGTCGAAGGACTCACATGACTGGAATATAGCAGTTGATGGGCATAATTTTTCCAATAAGATAGAGGAAATAAAAAGGGAGATGGAGATGCAGTATGTTAAAAATACATATCTTTGCAAAGAAATACAGAATGATAAATTTGGTTACCCTATCAAGAGTATCTGGGTTAAAATAAATATGTCAAGGAACAAAAAGAATGGGATAGTCCTGTCTAAGAGCACCAAAGCACAAGATAAGCAAGGAATTTCAAGAAAATGATATGTAGTAGAAATGTGAGGCTTCAATTGCCCTAGTATCTGTTGGGAGACATTCTGCAAAAAGTGGCCCTTCCAAGAAATTCTTGATGGGAATGGCTGAACTTTCTTGCACAGAAAGTGGAGGAAGGCACTAAAGGATCAGCTGTTCTTGACTTAATAGGGACTAACAGTGAAGTCTTAGGGGATAAAGTGTAAATTACAGGAACTCTGAGGCAAAGTGATTATGACATACTTGAGCTCTTGAACGTAAAGCAAAAATCGAGTGCTGCAATACATATACTCTGCATTTGGAAAACCTGATTTTAATAAACTCAGGCAAGTGCCTCCAAGGAAAAAGGAGTCCAGTATGGGGTTTTTAAAAAAGAAATTTTAAAGCCACAATTACAAATAGTTCCAAGAATACAAAAAAATAAAAAACAACAGGGCAAACCAACATAGCGCCACAAAATCTTCAAGTTGACCTAAAAGGGGCATGGCATGTGTGGGAACTGAAAGAAGGCAACTGAAAGTTGACAAAAGAGTACAGACAAATAATATAGGAAGGACATCAAGGAAAGCTGAAGCTTAGGCAGAACTGAGATGAGCAACGGATGCTAAAAGCAGTATTTTTTTCAGGCATATGCACAGTAAAAGACAGAAAGAAATGGTGGTTCAACTTCTCAATAAGGGGAAATTTATAACTTCACAAAGAAAAAAATATCAGAAAATCAGCCTAAGTTCAGTGGTCCAAGTTTATTCAAAAGCAACACAAATCTGGGAACAAAAGTATAGCAAAATGACAATTATCTAGGTGCCAAAGCAGAATTGCAATACAATGTATGATTTAAAACTGTATCAAGTGCTCTGCCTCCCTTGATTTTCATTAGGGCCACAGCCTATGCCTGCTATATTAACACTGTGCCACCCCCAATAACTTGATATTGTGTCTAATGATCTGTTTAGTCATATTGAGTTTGGCCCTAAAACTCTTGAGATGCCACAAACCTATATCACAAAAAGACAAATGACCATAACATACTGCTAGTGGGCTGACAGGTATGAGATAAACAATGCAAGGGGAGGGGGATGCCAGAGAGACTAACAATATTATCAAATTGGTTTGGGAGCAGACAAATATTCTAGTGCCAAGTGAAAAATGTACTATGAATCATTATAAAAGGAAAGAACAAAGTCATACATCAGCTGGGAGGAAATGACAAATCCCCAGTCCTCAAAATCAACCATAGCAAACAACTGTTTGCATAGTATGACAAATTTAGAACCAAAGACACTCTTCTCAAAGTTTTTTTTTAAATAAATCAGCAATTGAAAATTATTCAGAACCTCAGAAGAGCTCACTGGGGAGTGGAATACATTTCTGAACTGAAGTAATTACATCTGTGGTTAATTTCATCAGAACTTTGCTAACTGACAAGGAAGCATTTACAATAGCTGCAATCACTGACATTACATGTTCTCAGGAGTACTGCTGTAGCCAACAATCTGGGGTGCTCACACTAGACTGTTCAATGCAGATGTGTTCTAATTAGCTATTTTAAACACAGGTGTGCATATAAAAAGACACACTGATGAGCTGGAAGATTCATGAGAAACTCCCCCTTTAACAATGGCATCATGTGGATTCCAGACTCAGCATTCATTTAAAACTAATTGTGTTTATTACCCTTTTCCTTGTAGAGATAGCCTTGAAAATGTAAACTGCAAATTGATCTACTGAGAGAAGGACTATCACTTTTGAAGCCACAGTGAGAATAAATTTGCCAACTATTTTCTTGGCAGGGCTCCTATCCCTTTAATATTAAGATTTTTAGCAGAAGCAGTCCCTTGTACTTCCCTGATAGTGGAGAGTGTCTTGTAAGGAGCTGCTGATCTTTTTGCTGCTCCCCATGGACATCACAGCAAGGAAAATCTATCTTGCTCCCTCACTTACCACCTTCATTTCTGCAAAGTATTTGGGTAATAAGTATTTTTGCCTGTTGGAAATTATTTTAATTGGGTTAAATTGGAGGCTCCTGTTTTTACTATTTTGGTCTACACTAGTGTTGTTTTATCTAGTTATTTCTTGATAATCAACTTGTTTTTTATTTTAATAAGAACTGTGTGACAGAAATTCATCAGGCCCTAATTTCTCCAACACTTGATCTCCATCCAGTGAAAATCTGCCACATTTCTACCAGATGAACATCTGTTAAAACTAAGGGCTGCTAAAACTAAGAGAAGAGAAGTGGCAATCTGAGAGGGCTCTATTCCCTTACCTCTGCTAGGTGGAACATTAGGTGCCCTGCTGAGTTTAGCATGTAAGGGAGGGAGCAGGCAATGGGGATGATACTGGGGAAAGAACACTTGAAAGAAGCCACAGTACCAGACAGTGTGGATGCAGGGTTCAGAAGCCCAGCTTTTACATTTTCTGGTTCCCTGGCTTTTGTACAGTTTTTTTCTGTTCTGGAACATTGAATTGCTTCTCCTTAGGCTTGGTTATGGGCACTAAGAGCTTTATGCTAAAATATGCCAGCATTTTTGTTTTTTGGTCCATTCTGTCTTCATCCTCACTCATTATAAGAATCATAAAATAGTAGAGTTGGAAGGGGTCATGAAGGCCATTTGATCGAACCCCCTGCTATTGCAGGACACCAACATACATCACCCCACTCAGATGGCTGTCCAGTTTCTTTTTGAATTTCTCTAGTGTGGAACAGCCCACCACCTGTCTAGGCAGCTGGTTCCACTGTCATATTTCTCTGACAGTGAGGAAACTTTTATTGATATCTAGCCTGAATCAGGGTTTTCTCAGCTTGAATATAACCCTGAAGAGGTTCTTGGAAATGGAATGGGGCCAAAAAAGTTTCAGCATCCATGATGTAGACCAGAGGTCCTCAAACTTTTTCAACGGGGGGGGGGGCGCAGTTGAAAGGTGCCGGAGATGGGTGCGGGCTGCCACATCAGTGTAGGTGAGGGGGTGTGGGCTGGGTGGAGATAGTTTTCTCTGTGCAAGTCCAAAATGATCTCCGCACAAGCATTCTGCTACCTCGCCAAACCTCTATGGCGGGCCAGATAAATGGGCATGGTGGGCTGTAGTTTGAAGACCCATGGTGTAGACAACACAGAGCTAAAATGTACTTTTTGTTTAACTCAGTAAATGAATGGCTTTGTGTTCTTTAACATTTCTCAATCTGCTAGGACATTTAAATTATATATTTGGAGCAGAGGATGGCAACCCTATGTAGGAGTCATATGAATACAGGCTAAGACAGAATTGCTATTTGAAATTGCCAAAAACTGCTTATGTCAAAATTGTACCACTCATTCCTCTAAATTCCATGATAGACTTCAACCTAAGTTCACTGCTCAAACAAAAACTGATACGTCTTGTTTCCGATAGTATGTCTTTGGACTTTGAGGTATTGAAAAGAATCCTAGCAGCATCAACTGGACATGCACATTTCATGAAATGGCCTTCTGCTTTTAGTATGCCTCATGACGTAGCTTTACTAGCTCCTGAATCCTGCTTTTAGAATTGCAGTAATAAGAAAATGACAAATGATTGAAACAGGAGAAAAACAGTATTTTTGGAACAGTAAGGGAAGTAACACAGCTCAAAAAATAAACACTTTATAGTTATCCCCAGTAATCCTGAAACCATATGGACTACTACAAGCTAAACATCTTATCATTGTGTCCTACTCAGAAGTGATAAAATGGCAATAAAACAGCTTCCTGGAACAGATATTTGGGAAAGGAAGATGCAGTAAATGCAGTGTGGAATCCAGTGCTAGATTTTGTTAACTTCTGTAGATAGATGAGTGCTTCTTAAAATCATTCCTAGATGTTTTATCTATTAAAAGAAATAGTCTACAGCTGATAATTTTTGGAAAAGGATACTCATCATTCTATAAACAAAATATGCCTTGCTCAATTATTCATCAAGAACTACACAGAGCACTTTTTCTCATATTTGTGTCATTAATAATGGTGGATTTCAAACACTAATGAAAAAATGGTATCTTAGTAGGTGAAAGGGCCTGTAATGCTCAAAATCTTCATCTAAAATAAAAATTGCAGTTAAATTGTATACTTATTTCATGTCTATTTGTAGCTAAGTACTAACTAAAAACAAAATAACAAAAGTTATTATGTTATTTAGAGGATATGCCTCTCACGCCTTGACTCTAAAATCTCTATCATGGCAAAAATCAAGGCATTTTTTTAGCATTAAAAAGCTACAGAGTGACTTAGAAATGGAATGGAACACACTTATGACTAACATATACAAACCTGGACAAAAGCACAGCCAGCAAGAAAGTCCATGTTGTTGAGACAAGACAGCAAGGCAGGATGCAGACACTGCAGCGAATAAAGACCTATACTACTGAGACCAGTTCTAGAAGAGTTAGAAGCTAAGCACTCTAGCAGACTGAGAGTGTTTAGTGATCTCTCTGGGACTGATCCTGCAAATACCAAAGTGGGCATTCTGGTTCTGGCCACCACTTGAAGCTCCAGAGCCACCCAGATCTTGACAGTGCCCCCCTACATCCTTGAAAAGGGGAATTTTTCCTGACTCAAGGTCTGGCTTGTCAGGGTGGGTTCTGTGAAAGGCCTTGGCTGCAACAGCTGGGCCATGGTTTGGCAGGAGCTGGAAGTGGCTGCAAGGTGCATTGAAACTTTTAGTGAGATGCTCTAGCTTTAGCATATGTGATGCAGACTTGATATCCCTCCTGATGTCAGGCTGGACGGTTGGCCAACAGAAGGTCCCACAAAGCTTCTTGGATGTTTTGGCCTATAATAGGGCCAGTTTCCTTATTATTGGGTTTTAGCAGGATGGGCAGATACCTGGAACATCCCCAGGCTTTAGTAATGACCTGGGACTTATTGATGCTGCTTTTTCATCACAATCACATGAGGCTGAGAACCATCAATCCTGTTCAAATCTGGGGAAGCTCTGTTTCCTGGTCAGGGTGTAAAGTGACTACAGCAAACTGTAAGATCTGTAAGGACATGGGTGGTAGGTGCTAGGACCAAGGTGCAGATACAGGGTTAGGGTTTGCACCAGGTTTAGAGGGCCAGAGGCAAGGGCACATCTTTGAACTGTCCAAGTTCAAGAGCCAGTGAGACAAGAAGATGCAGGCAAAACAATCCAACAGAAGGCTAAAGATCAGGTACCAGTAGGACAGTCACATTCAAGTGAAAGGTGAGGTCAGGTAGGATGGGTACATGTACCTGGTAGGGCAGTGTCTGGAGACAAGGATGGAAAAGCCTGGACCTAGGTAGGAGTCAGGCAGGAACAAGGATTCAGGTGAGGTGATACTGGAAGCTAGAGCAGTGATGGTGGCAATGCACGGGGCAGAGGGGTGCAGCAAGTAGGCATGTTGGCCACCACTCCCAGCAGCCAACCATGCACTGCTTGCACAGAGCATGGGGCTCAAACCCTAGGCACGCTTGGAAGAAACTCAGACTCTGAGCTTCTGAAGATGCTGGAATTTGGCAGATTATCTGCTCAAGGAGGATTCATTGCATATTCCTATTATTGTACCTTCTCTCATTGTGATGTAGCTGCCTCCTCCTTTTGCATCTCCCTCTGCCCTGTACAATTGTGATGGCCGCGCCTGACTCATCCACTCTGCCCCCTTTCTTGAGAGACATTTACAATGTTACAGGCTACCATTATTCTTTTAACCTGTCACAAAAGGAAAGAAAAACCTAGATGGATGACAGAAGGAACACTCACAGTTGCTAAGGATAGGTAAAAAGCAAAAGCAAAAGTGACAGAAATGGGGTCAAAATCCTGACCACAACTTTTCAGTGACTATCATACAGAGACAAAAAGAACTATTACAATGGCCAGTGCAAAGAAATAGAAGAGAACAGCATGAGATAAGAGAGCTCTTCCAGAAGATCCCAAAAATCAAACAGAATTTGAAACCTAGATTATGAATGCTGTAAGACGAACAAAGGAGCATACTACTTGATCAGGGAAAAATAAAGAGAAGGTGGAAACAATATATAGAAGAGATGAAAGGATGACAGATTCCTTCAAAGAGGAATCCTATGAGAAAGACCCTGCAATATTAGAACCTGCAAAGTAAAAACTGCTCTGAAAACACTTGGAAGAAACAAAGCACCCACAGCTGATAGGATACCATTAGAACTATTTCAAGCTGCAGAGACTGAATTGGTCCAAATACTAAGAAGAATATGTCCACAAATATGCTACTGATGTTATGTATTTTTGCAGGATTAGCTGGTGAGAACATTTGCTGCCATTTTTTGTGTATTGCTTTTTATGTGGTTTCATTAAATGTTATTTTTTAACTCTTGTAAACATCGTCTGGATCTATAATGGATGGAGGAGTGGGACACAAATCTATTAAATAATACATAGCAAACCCAAATGTATCTATGATGGATTACTTCTTTATGTGTGGTACTCTTCTGATCAATGGCAAAATTATTGAAAGGCAGATGGAAATCACTCTACTATTACACTTACAAATAGACTTAGAGTGATGGGTCAACACAGCTGGTTCCTTCAGACAGCATTTCTTTATTGCTTTCTAGAGCCTACATGCTTCATATATTTGGCAGTATTTTGGCAGTTTACACTACCTATATCAATCCATATATATGTGTGGGCATACTACAGAAACTCTGTAGCCTTTAAAAAATAGAAAAGATACTGTTTCCTAAATCTTTGTAATCTGTGTGCAATCCCATTGTCTTGGTGATTAGGAAATCTATTTGGCCTTTTTAGTGTTGAACTCAGCTTTACTAGGAAGACAGAAAGAGTCTTGGTCATTGCATTATTCTGCTGATTGAAAAAAGGATTCTGCAAATGAATATAATTATGATACAGTATATCTTCACATCTGTGTTCACCTAGATTTTATTTTGTGTAGAATTTTCCATGGCAAATACACTTCAAAATCAAGGCACAGGAAAACTGGAAAATGTAAATGTAATAATAAACCAGAAATACAGTTTTATAGGTAAAAAAGAATCTAAATTCCTGAAAAAATGTCCTCCATAAACAGGCTAAGATTAAGAAATGTCATATTGCTTAAAGTCCCTGTAGGCAGACTTTTAAAAAACACATTACACTATGCAAAAGAACAATCCAGCTTTCTTTCTAAAAGAAAATAGCCCTAAGTATGAAAGTTATTTTCTAGCAGGCAACAGTTTTGGTACTTGTTAGCTACGGCTTTCCAGTAAGCTGTACTATTCAAGTCCCACTAAATTGAAGGGGAGGGTGCACTAGAACAAGTTCATGGAGAGCAACAATTTACTGGAGTGCATCCCATGCTTCTTTCTGTGTGTAGAACCTCAAACTTCATCATAAATACTCAGCACTGGAAGGACAATACCAACACATAAAATAAATTAAACACTGGCAACTCAGTTTAATTTAAAAGGGTCTCAGGATAAGAAGTTAATCTATAAAATGGATTAAGTGCTTAAATATATAGCATCTTAATTAAAAGTTGAAGTATACACATTCTTATACTGGGCTGTTATGTGAACTAGCCAAATGGAAAGTATAACCTGATCCTGGAAGTATGAGCCAGTTGAGAACAAATTACTGCAATAGTAAACCTCTAAACTTGATAGATAAAATTGTAGATAACATATTCTTAACATCTGACAGACATATTTCTTCTTATGTATCCTTTCAAAATAGTCATTTCAAACATTTTAAATGATGTCATATTAGGACAGATCGATTTAAATCAGGGATGTCCAAACTGTGGCCCAACACAAAATCGTAAGCTTTCTTTCTTGTGTTGCGTTGTCATGTAAAATAAACATATGTATGCTCTCGCTATTTGTATGCATGTGTGGCTTCAGTTTTATGGTGGTGTGCAGCTTCCATTTGTGAGCAACTATTTTCAAGAATGAAGCATGCTAAGAGTAAAATTGGAAGCAAAATATCTGATGAGCACCTTGAGAACTCACTGAGAATTACAACTACTTCCATCAAAAGATTAGTTTCTCAAATAAAACTAGTGGGATATTTGACATTTTATGTTGCCCTCTTTTCTTTTACTTTTATAATAAAAATATCAAAAAATCAATGAAGTTTTATTACTTAGATATGTTTATTTTCTATATTAGGAATTGTAAACTTGGGACCTGCTCGATGATTTTAAAACTCTCCAAATGGGGTGCCACATAATTATTATTATTATGTGAGGAATGTTTGCTTATCTGTGGGGGTGGATATCACAAATACTATGCACAGACTTTTTTTTTTTTTTTTGCTCATCAGCTTTTTTTAGTGTATGTGCGGCCCAAAACGATTCTTCTTCCAAAGTGACCCAGAGAAGCCAAAAGGCTGGGAATCCCTCATTTAAATTGTTTGCCACTGATAGTTCTTCACATATTTCTTAAACAATGGTGCTAATCTGCCTCTAAAACATGTTAATTCACAACTGAATATATTAGCTCAATTCACTCTTATGCTAAGAAGTCATGGTAATTTTGTTGTGGCAAAAATGTGACACACTATGGGTACAGGCAGTTATATTTCTGCTATGATGTTTTACCATTTTCTTTCCAATACACTTCATTGTTCCTGTCCACTTTCACTCTGACTGTTCTTTCCTGTACTGACCATGTTTGCATATTGCAACAAGCCGCAGCATTAGTTGTTGGGTTCTGGGTGGTTATAATGTGCAAACACAGCCTTGGTAAAAAAACCATGTTTTGTAAACCCCAAAAGAGAGCCCATGGTTATTGTTGGATAAACACTCTGACTAGCATAAACCATGCATTATCATGATCTGTGAACCTGAAACCATGGATTGTGCATGGGCTGTTTCACCAGGCAAAAGACTGAAAATATAACACATTTAAATGTGTGCATGTGTGCACACACAAACATACACACACAGTTGCAATCAATGTTTCTCCCTCTGAGCAATATTAGTCTCACCAGAATGTCTTTGCTTAATGATCTTTATTGTTGTACATAAGTATCTGAGCATACACAAAGTGGATTGTCGAACCCTATCTACCATTCATTTCCCAAAGTAATCCTTATCAGCCCTTCTGTGTCTCAACCCTGGAGGAGGCACACTGTGGAAAAGGGCACACCTCAACTCCTCCCATTGTGCCCCTAATTGGGCTTTTCTCCAGTGTTGGCAGCAAGCTACCTGGTCTACCTCCTCAGCTGGCACGGGATCTCCATTGGAGAAATTTCTCATGCCAATGTCTCCTTGCACAGGTTGTAACTCCTCAGTGTTTCCAGGGTCAGGTTGATCTGTCTCTCTGTCTGCCTTTGGGCTAATCTCTCCCCATGCCACTTTTTGTTTGCTCCCATGACTGAACCACAGCTTGAGGTGGCATCGTTTCAAAAACAGTCACATTCTCAAAATTGGAATCTGAATAATCAGTACAACCTGCACGGGGAGTCTCCCATGAATGTTCTTGAAGTTTGACAGGATGTGTGAGCACAACACACAGAGAGAGGTTGCTGTAGTCTTGTTCACCTTTTTCCCAAAATAAATCTAATGCTGCAATCTGCCTGGCAATACCAACTACTCTCCACAGCTACCACTCTTCCTCTGATGTTCAGAGCTGCTGCTTACAACACTGGGCTGTAGGGGACTAGTTTTCAGGTAAGATGCCTCAATGCCAGGTACCGAAGAGTGCCTCTGTGACCTGTTGCTGAAATGAAGTGCCTATTCACACCCCCCAGATGCAGTTAATTGGTATAACTGATTGTTGATGGGCAGCAATGATGAGAAAGCAAGCTGTAGTATCCTGTGGAGCCACACCTATCTTTTCCCCTCTCAACTTCCCACTCCTTTTTGTGCTCCCCCAGTTGTAGTTTTAGCACATTTATGACTGAATTCAATTGTAACTGTTATTTTTACAGTGAGAGGAAAATTCAGTAGTTTATTGATGGTTTTTAATTTAGAATTTGTTAATAAGATTGCTTTTACTTATACTTATTTTAAAAAGCACTGATTTATATTTTCTCTGTACCAAATGTGGTTTGAAGTATATGTTCCAATTCAGTCTATATACTTTAAAAATACTAAATCAAATCCACAAGTTAGCAAAATATAAAAGCCATTCATAAAACAACTGATTCAGTGAAGAGTAATTATTCAAAACATATATCCTGAAAAAGGTTTAGTATTTGATGTTTTTTGTATGCATATGCTCTTATTCACAGTTTTATTTTGAGAAACATTTACTAAAACCCAGTTCCTATGTGACTTAAGGACTCAGATTCTTATTTTACTGGGTGAGAAACAGATATTGCTGATTTACTTGTCCTAGTTCATTCTGAAACTTTTGAATATAGGCAAATTAAAATCTACACAGACTGACTTACCCCATTTAGAGGATAGGTTTTCCATCCTAGCTCTCCAATTGCAGTGGTTGTATCAAGCAATATAACTAGAAATACAAAAAAAGTTAATTTAGGATATTTCTATTAAATTGGTTGAAAGCCTAGTCTACTCCTAAGTGACAAAACTCTCTTAGCTGCACACTTTGTGTACATATAAAAGCAGGCTTTTTATATACATATTTCTATGATACAAACTCTCTTCAAGCAAATATAAACTTTCTATAAACAACACTTAGAAATGTTTCAGCAGTTTTGCGTTGCTAGAATTAAAACACAGCATGTAAAACAGACAAATGATATTTCTTTATTAAAGTTGAAGAAACATAAGGAAGAGGGATACTAGTGTGAGAAACAGATATTTCACAGACTTTTTCCATGGGAAACTGAAGAGCAAACAGCAACAGCTTACACGCCACTAAAGGGAATCTTGGCAAGGACTCCATGTATCAAAACTTTTAATCAAAGTTTCTACAAAAGGCATTCACACAGCAGAATGGGAAAGCCACTTTTTCAGTGAGAACTGCTCAGTTCAGTGACTTGCTGAGGTACAAATATTTAAAACTCTTGAAGTCATGCAATACTTATTTCTCAGCTAAGCTCTGACTACATAAAACTGTAATTTGGAAATAAATGAGTAGTAGATAGGCTGAAAAATATATTTTTATGCAAGAAGATACTTTCCTACTCAATATGGATTTGTTTTTTTAATCTTCATTTTTACTATCATACAATGTACTAATTATATGCATCTCTTCTCTTGCTATCCAATGCAATGACTATTGTATTCTTTACCATGATTCAGTATGACTCTAATTCAGTATGCTTATTTTGTAAGCCCCGTAAGAAGGCCTTGGCTGTTATAGGCAGCCTATAAATACATGTGTAAATAAATAATATAATATAATATAATATAATATATTATGCACATTTTTTGAAAATAAAAAGTATATGGTATTTATTACACCATCACTCTGCTGCATTCACAGAACTTTAGAACCATGGATTCATAGCATATTACAGTTGGAAGCAAGAAGGCCATCGGGTCTAACCTCCTGCTCAGTGCAGGACTCCCAGTTCATCCCGCTCAGTTGGCTGACTTATTGTAGTAAACAGACAGGGAGTTCTTCCTGATGTTCAGCTGGAATCTAGCCTCCTATAACTCTCACCCAGTATTCTTTGGCCTGCACTCTAGGATGAGAAGAAAGCTTCCTCTTTGTGACAGCCTTTGAAGTACTTGAAGAGTGCTATCATATCTCCCTTCAGCCATCTCTTCTAAAGGCTAAACATGTCCAGTTCTTTCAATCTCTCCTCATAGGGCTTTGTTTCCAGTCCCCAGATCATCCTTGGTTCCCTCTTCTGAAACCTGTTCAGGTTGTCTACATCCTTCTACATCCCCTTCATGGATCACTGCCTTGTCATGGTGAAGGGACTTGTGTTGCTCAATGAAGCTATGAGCTATGCCATGCAGGATCACCCAAGATGGACAGGTCATAGCAGAGAACTCTGAGAAAACGTGATCCACTGGAGAAGGAAATGGCAATGATTTAAGGAATTAGATCTGATAAACAGAGTGCCTGAAGAACTATGGACAGAAGTTCGTGACATTGTACAAGAGGTAGCAACTAAAACCATCCCAAACACAAAGAAATGCAAGAAAGCACAATAGCTGTCTGAGGAAGCTTTACAAATAGCGGAGGAAAGAAGGGAAGCAAAAGGCAAGAGAGAAAAGGAAAGATACACCCAATTGAATGCAGAATTCCAGAGAATAGCTGGAAGAGATAAGAATGCCTTCTTAAATGAACAGTGTAAAGAAATAGAAGAAAACAATAGAATAGGGAGGACCAGAGATCTCTTCAAGACAATTGGAGATATGAAGGGAACGTTTCATGCAAAGATGGGCAGGATAACGGACCAACATGGCAGGGACCTAACAGAGGCAGAAGAGATTAAGAAGAGGTGGCAAGATTACACAGAGAAACTATACAAGAAAGAGCTCAATGTCCCTGATAACCATGATGGGGTGGTCACTGACCTCGAGCCAGACATCCTGGAATGTGAAGTCAAATGGGCCTTAGGAAGTCTGAGCAACAACAAAGCTAGTGGAGGTGACAGTATTCCAGCTGAGCTATTCTAAATCCTAAAAGATGATGCAGTAAAAGTGCTACACTTAATATGCCAGCAAATTTGGAAAACTCAACAGTGGCCACGGGATTGGAAAAGGTCAGTTTACATTCCCATCCCAAAGAAGGGCAATGCCAAGGAATGTTCAAACTACCGCACCATTGCCCTCATTTCACATGCTAGCAAAGTTATGCTCAAAATCCTACAAGCTTGGCTCCAGCAGTATGTGGACCAAGAATGATCAGAAGTACAGGCAGGATTTCGAAGAGGGAGATGAACTAGAGATCAAAGTGCCAACATATGCTGAATCATGAAGAAAGCTAGGGAGTTCCAGAAAAACATCTTCTTCTGCTTCATTGACTATGCTAAAGCCTTTGATTGTGTGGATCACAACAAACTGTGGCAAGTTCTTAAAGAGATGGGAGTACCTGACCATCTTATTCGTTTCTTGAGAAACCTATATACTGGTCAAAAAGTAACAGTGAGAACTGGACACGGAACCACTGATTGGTTCAAAATTGAGAAAGGAGTTCGGCAAGGCTGTATACTGTCACCCTGCCCATTTAACTTATATGCAGAGCACATCATGAGAAATTCAGGGCTAGATAAATCATCAGTTGGAATTATGGTTGCTGGGAGAAATATCAACAACCTCAGACATGCAGGTGATACCACTCAAATGGCAGAAAGTGAAGAGGTACTAAGGAGCCTCTTGACGTGGGTAAAGGAGGAGAGTGCAAAAAGTTGGCTTGAAACTCAACGTTAAAGAAAACTAAGATCATAGCATCCAGTCCTCTTACTTCCTGGCAAATCGATGGGAAAGAAATGGAGGTAGTGACAGATTTCATTTTCCTGGGCTTCAAGATCACCGCAGATGAGGACTGCAGCCAAGAAATTAAAAGATGCTTGCTCCTGGGAGATTTGCTATAGCAAATCTGGACAGCATACTAAAAAGCAGAGACATCACCCTGCCAACAAAAGTGCGTTTAGTCAAGGCTATGGTTTTCCCAGTTGCAATGTATGGCTGTGAAAGCTGGACCATAAGGAAGGCTGAGCGCCGAAGGACTGAGGTCTTTGAATTGTGGTGCTGGAGGAGACTCCTGTGAGTCCCCTGGACCGCAAGCAATCAAACTGGTCAGTCCTAGAGGAGATCAACCCTGACTGCTCTTTAGAAGGCCAGATAGTGAAGATGAAACTCAAATACTTTTGCCACCTAATGAGAAGGAAGGACTCCCTGGAGAAGAGCCTAATGCTGGGAACAATAGATGGCAAAAGAAGAAGGGGATGGCAGAGAATGAGGTGGCTAGATGGAGTCACTGAAGCAGTTGGTGTGAGCTTAAGTGGACTCTGGGGGATGATGGAGGACAGGAAGGCTTGGAGGAATGTTGTCCATGGGGTCGCGATGGGTTGGACATGACTTTGCAACTAACAAGAACAAAACATCCTTCTTAAGCTGTGGTGTTTAGAACTGGGCATAATACAACTGATGAGGTCTAATCAGTGCTGACAAGAGAAGTTATTTCACATGATGTGGAAGTGATATGTCTGTTTCATGCAGTCTGAAATAGCATTAGCCTTTTTTGTAGCTACATCACATTGGCTTACCTTGTGATCTACAACAATTCCAGGATCCTTCACAGTTGTAGCATTACTGAGCCAAATATCACCCATCTTATAAACATACATTTGGTCTCTTTTTTCCTAGGGGCAGAACTTAGTATTGTCCCTATCAAATTTCATTCTTCAACCTATCCAGATCACTTTGAATTTGATTTCTGTCTCCCAAGGTATTAGCTATCCCACTCAATTTTTTGTCATCTGCAGATCCAATAAACATTCCCTGCACATCCCCTTCCAAATATTTGTATATCTTTTATACACAAATATAATGTGTATAAAATAGCCTTTTGCATGGGTCATAACTTTATAATGAGAAGGTGCTAAGGTAGGAAAAACATGTGATTCAGTAGATGTGCACATGGATTTTATTCTCTGGTGTTAATTTATTCTTCAGCAATTCATTAAAATGGAAAGTTAAATCTTTATAAAGTAAGCTGCATAAGTGAATAAAATTATCACCTCATCCCCATGTTGAATTAGGGAATTAAAATGAGGAAAATATGGAGTTCCTAACAATGCAGCTTTTTTAAAAAAATCATTTTTCACTAAATAGCGTTTTGATAGTCATTTTTATACATTCCTAGGGTCCAAAACAACTCTAAGCCTTAAAAAATGTTCCTACTATTCAGAAATCTTTGACAATATTTGCATAAAAAGCTTTCTAGGATAATAGGTATAATAGATGCCTACTCAAAGTTAGTATTTTTAAGTATAATTTTTACCGCTGTGAAAATTGTTATGCCTGAAGAAAACTGTATATTCTGAATATATTGAGTAGTCCCAAATAGCTGCCTGTTTTCCAAAGAGTCTAATCCATAAGCATAACAAAAGGCATAAAGGAGATTTTAAAATTTACATTAGCACTGAGTGAGGAAGATTTGGCCTCGTTTAGGTCTGAAACCACAGATATAAGCTTTATATATATATATATATATATATATATATATATATATATATATTATTAAAGAAAGGAAATAGGAAGGAAAGGAGAAAAAAAAAACAATATTGCATTGTAACTGATTAAAAGTCAACTCCTATTCTTCTACCATCTGTAACTACTGGTTTTTTTAGGTGCACACAAACTGACCTACCATCAAGACCAACACCATATATTTCAGTTGAGAGGGAGGGGGGAATCATGAGCTCTACATGTACAAAAATGAATTTAATGAGTTCTGTATAAAGGGTACCTGTCAGCGCCATCAGTTGTGGGGACAGGATTTAAGCTTGAAGGTGCCTTGACATGACCTTGCAAAAGTGAACTGAAGAAACAATTTATACTGGGAGCATAGTTTGATTTTATTGTCCAATAGCCCCAAATTAGGACCCAAATAACCAGATAATAAATATTTGCTGTGGCAACTTTTAAGTGATGACTTAGTTTCATCAAGTGATTTATACTAGTAAATTGAAGTGTATCAGATCACATGTAGAAAGTCCAGAAGCAAAGTTCTGCTCTAATATGGCACCTATTGATGGTCTTAGACAAGTTTATATCTCTATACTTAAGGGATTTCATAGACTTATTTGGGCCTCAGAATATTGTAGTTA